>NW_028270142.1:46650647-46951718 GCF_037043375.1 Chiloscyllium plagiosum
GAGTATGAAAACTTCACTCAGTGCCCAAGGGTGGAACTGAACCAGGGTCCCTCGCACTGTGAGGTAGCAGTGCTAACCACTGAGCCACCGTGCTGTCGCAAATCCACACAATGGCACTCACCCACCTCATCCTCCCAAATTACTCACTCTTCTGGTCCTTTGTACTTCCTATTCATTCATGGGGACATCTCACCATCTCTTCTACTCTTGTATGACCGCTAACTGCTTTTCCATCCAATTCCATCGGACTCAGTTCCTCCCTTTTTCTCATTGAAGAAGGAATTGACTCAACCCCACGCCTGATGTATCTACAGCATCCCAGCTGATGTACAGGTAATCCCAAGGTTCATTACACCTGACCTGCAGGACTGACTGTGGCTAACCCATGGACTGGAAACAGACGAGCCACTTCACACTGTGGAGATAGCATCTGATTGACCACTGTCCCTTTTGACCCTACTAAAGACTTTCATTCAACTTGACACAGACACTGCACTGGACTATGACAAGCTGCCACCTCTCCTCATGAGTTAAAAAGCCATACAAGCCAGAGGCTGGCCATGCCAAAGTAAGCACAAAGTAAGTGAGAAAGGAAGCTAAAAACAATAAGATGCATCCTGTACAGATGCGTGTTCCTGTGAGAAGCAATAAAGTTCTAAGTGGCCTAAGCTCAAAAGTGGTGTTAGTTGATCCCAAACTAGCAGTGATGATGTGGTGTATGGTTTGGCTATACTGACCATAAATAGAGCATTACACAGATCATTACAGCGTAGTACAGGCCCTTTGGCCCTCGATGTTGCGCCAACCTGTGGAATGAATCTGAAGCCTATCTATCCTACTCTATTTCATTTTCATCCATTTGTTTATCCAATGACCATTTAAATGCCCTTAAATTTGGCGTGTCTACTACTGTTGCAGGCAGGGTGTTCCATGTCCCTACTACTCTCTTGTCCTATATCTATCACCCCTCAATTTTAAAGCTATGTCCCATCGTGCTAGCCATCACCATTTCAGGAAAAAAGGCTCTCACTGCCCACCCTATCTGGTTATCTTATATGTCTCAATTAAGTCATCTCTCAACCTCTTCTCTCTAACAAAAACAGCCTTAAATCCCTCAGCCTTTCCTCATAAGGCCTTCCTTCCATACCAGACGACATCCTAGTAAATTGCCTCTTAACCCTTTCTAAAGCTTCCACATCCTTACTATAATGCAGTGATCAGAACTGTACACAATACTCCAAATGCGGCCACACCAGTATTTTGTACAGATGCTGCATGACCAGCCTGGAGAAAGGATGGCAGAGGATGGTCTTCATGGAGCATGGAAAGTGGCGAAGACAGAGAAGCAAGCAATATGCATAGAACACAATGAGTGGACAGAGTCTGCATCGTACTGGTTCAATGACTGAACCCACACTGCTGGCATCACTCTGCATCGCAAGCTAGCCATCTACACAACTGATCACCCACAGGGAAGGCACATAATCACTCACCATAACAATAGTTTCTTCTCAGTGGAGAGTATCAATTTACAATATAGCCCCTAAAATGTGATAGACACTGTATCAAGAAATGATTACCAAGAATGAAGCAAGGACAAAATAAACATTACTCCATTTCCTACTTACACACTGAATAATTATCAGAACACAGCTCTTAATAACACTCTCCTATTTTCTAGGTTCGTTTTGGGCATTTTATGATGGTTCTGTAAATCAAGAAAACATTTTAAAAGTTGCAGCTTTGTCCATGACTGGGAGTTACTTCTGACGCGCTATATCATGAAGCATGAATCAACATAAAGTAGTCAAAGAATGAGCCCAGAGGTACCTCGATTATCCGAAGGTCACAGGCGGGGAATATTTTGTTCAGTTAATCAAATGCTGGATAATCGAATGCTGGGTTACATAGTTAGCCAAGCATTGCGATCTTGTTCGGATAATCCAAAATTCAGTTAATCGAATGCCGGATAATTGAGGTTCCTCTGTAATCAGTTTCTGATTTAATAAGATTTAATTTCGAGCTGGAAGTAAATGATTTGTAATTTCTAATAACCCTGAGAGGCAAGAGGAAGATTTGATGTCATGATGTTTTCCTAACCCAGCAAATTTCCACATTTCTAAGAAAACAGAAATGAAATATATTATGCAACCTGGATTATTCTAGTCTCCATATTGCATCAAGGGGCACTACAGAAATGGAATGGAGGTTTACAAAAGTGATACCAGAGAGCAGACCTGTAAATGACAAATGAGAAATACAGATCCAACTTGTCTTGTATATTTTATGCTGGAGGTCCAGTATGACCAGTATGTCATTTCAAATCATACAGTCATAGAGATGTACAGCAGAGAAACAGACCTTTCGGTCCAACTCGTCCATGCTGACCAGACATCCTAAGTTAATCTAGTTCCATTTGCCAGCACTAGGCCCATATCCCTCTAAACCCTTCCTATTCATATAACCATCCAGATGCCTTTTTAATGTTGTAATTTTACCAGCCTTTATCACTTTCTCTGGCAGCTCATTCCATACGTACACCACCCTCCTCATGAAAACGTTGCCCCTTAAGTCCCTTTTAAATCTTTCCCCTCTCACCCTAAACCTCTAGTTCTGGACTCCCCCTACCCAGGAAAAAGACCTGTCTTTTACCCTATCCAATTCCCTCATGATTTTATAAACCTCTGTCAGACCACCCCTCAGTCTCCGATGCTCCATGGAACAATGCGCCAGTATTTTGAAACTTTTATTTCCTTCTGGGAGAGCTAAGAGGTTATATTTATCCAAAAAGGTTGCACTTGCTAACATTAATTTCTCGAGAAGGGTAAAACAAGGGTAACCTGATAAGGTTATGAAAGGGCTTGATGATGTAGGGGAAACAAAAGCTAGGGGCCACACATATAAGATAGTCACTACTAAATCCAAGAAGAGATTCAAGAGATAACTCTTTACCCAAATAGTGGTTAGAATGTGGAACTACCTTACACTTGGAGCAGTTCAGATGAGAAACATAGGTTAGGTTATGAAGAGGTTAGGTAAATCAAGAGGGAAAAGGGCTGAGGTTGACTCCCAATTTAGCAACATGTTAACATTAGAATTCACATTCCTTGTTTCAAATTCTTTCATGGTTTACCCAAACACTATTTCTTTTACATCCTCCAGCTCCAGACCCTCTTCAAATAACACCAAGCGGCTAATTCTAGCCCTTTGAGTATCCCTGATTTTGGCAGTCACGCCTATAGCTGCCTAAGTGTTGGAGTCTGTCTACTCTCTTTCGTCCTTTCAAGCAGACCTTCAGAATTACCGTTTTGACCAAACATTTAGTCATCTGCCTTCATTAATATCTCCTTGAGTGTCTTTGTATCAAATTTTGTTTAATAATATCCCTGTGGAGCTTCTTTTACAAATTTAAGGGGCTATATCAATACAAGTTGTTGGAAGCCATTATCATTATATGCATACCATATATACTAGAAGGACTAGATACTTAATACACCACCAAAAAAGCAGAATACCTTTATATCTGCTCTCGCCTCTGCTGTGAGATATGTGGGTTCATGCCCACACCAGAAACTTCAGAACGTCATCTTGGTTGACATTTCATAGTGTCATTGAGGGAGTGTCAAAGATGTCACCTCTCAGGTGAGACATTAAGCCGAGGTCCTGTCTGCCCTGTATAAAATAGAAAGATTGCAGTTATATTCCACTTTTCATCACCATCGGACAGCCAATGAAGTACTTTTAAATGTCACTGTTGAAAATTCAGCAGCTAATTTATACTTAGAAAAACCCCACAAGCAGCAAGCTGACAATGACAAAATTAGATGTTTTCTGTGGTGCTGACTGAGTGATCAATATTGTCCAGGGCCCTGGGAAAATTCACCTGCCTTTCTTCAAAATAGTGCCATGGATCTTCTGTACCTACCAGGGTTCAGCATCTCACCCAAAAGGCAGCAATAATACACAACACTGGAGTGTTAACCTTGAGTTTTGTGCTCAAGCTCGAAAGGATGACTTTAACTTTCTGTCCGAGTCAATATTGCTACCAACTGAGCCATTGCTGAGACAGCCCTGATGTGGACATGAAAGATCCCATGTCTCTCTTTGAAGAGAAGGAGCATTTTTCTGGCGTGCTGCCCAATATTTAAAGCTGCTCTATTTCCATACATTATGACACTTCAGAAGTATTTCACTGTCTATGTAGCATTTTGAGATGCCCTGAAATGTATTTATTGAAGTCAAGTCCTTTGCCATTTAAACTCACTTGTTTGTTACTCAACCGAAACTAATGTTATAAAAAGCCAGGTCAGTCAGTTTCACCATCATGATGGGAAATCTTTCATAAATTATAATCCTGGACAAAATTAAGTTACTTATAAGATCATAAGAAATTCAAGCTAAAGCTTCAACAGCCATTAAGCTGTTGACCCTGCTCTGCCAATCAATACGATCAACACTAATCTGATGTGGCCTTAACTTCATTTTCCGGTGTACCCCAATAACCTTTAACTCCAATCAGAAATCTGTCTACCCTCAGCTCTGAATATACTCAAGGACCCAAGGTTCACTGATCTCTGTGATGCAGAATTCCAACTTCAAAGGATCCTCTAAGAGAACAAAGTTCCCCTCAATTTAGTCTTAAATTGGAGACATCTTAACTTTATATTGTGACCCCTAATTCTAGATTCCTCAGGAGGGAAATCTTATGAGCTAAATCCTACATTTTTTTGTCTAAGTATCAGTTTCGCTAAGTTTCATGAATGGTTTCTCTCCATGGTGACAAGTGCATTCTCTCGATGCATACCAAACTACCTACCCTGCCCCAACCTCACCCTTCTCATCCACTTCTATCACCTGCTATACCCAAAACAACCTGGAATCCCAGGATGTCCTGGCATGGATCAGCATGCCTAGTGCAGGTGCTATCATTGAAAACCCATTGTGCACCAGAGGCTGCCATGCACAGTTCCTGACACTCACTCCAGATATGACAGAGAAGGGATATTTGGGCCCCGCCTTGCAGGCTGGAATCTAGCCATCTTGCAGGAATGGGGGGTGGTGCAGAAGTGGGATTTCCTCTTCCCCCCCTGGAACAGCAGTGGAGGCCATGACACCAAACCTTGCCTGAGGTTGCCATCTGACAGTACAATTTCAGTCGACTGGAGGAATTCACAGCACTGTAGGGAAAAAGGTCAATTACCTTCTCTGCTATGCCAGCATAAGTGGCATTACCTTCTCTCAGATACCTCATATTCATTCTACCTCTGTTACTGTACCCACCTCCCACCAAAGCTCATGCTCTACCACTCTCACTATTGCCTGCAACATCTTCCCTCACTCACTCTCACCTGTCTCAACACCCAACACCACTAACCCTGCATGCCCTCTGCACTGCCCACTCACTCATGACAACTCCCACCTCCACCAGCAATGACAGCTGTGCCACACATTTTCATCTCCATTAATTCCAGTCTCTCATTCCAGGAGGAAAACAGCCCACAACAGAACAGAAGGAGCCAAGATGTATAGTGTACTGCCTGACATTTATCTCCTCACACCTCATGAAGAGAGGATCCTGACTTTGACTGCTCTGAGCAGCTGACTGACCGTGTTCAAGCAACAATACTACTACTGGACTGTGCAATGCTTAGTATAGCAGGACCCCTTGAGTGATGGCTATCAATCTTGACTTGACTGAGGCCAGCTGACAACCATGATAAGCTTCCTGGCTTTGTGCCTGTTCTAAACATCAAAGAAATACAGCAGTTGGTGTGGTATCTCTGGCTGAGGGACCAAAGTGCATAAGTGCAAGGCAAGGCAGGATGCTTTGAACACTCATGTAGGTTAAAAGTGAGGGATGACTAATAGGATTGAACTTCAAAAAGGTCAGCAGCGACTGGATGGGGTGAATGGTTTCCTGTTGTGCTGGACTATCCTGTGATAGACTACAATATGGAACGCTCATCTGTCCCAGCATCCTTAGAAGTGAGCTAAAATGAAGTAGAGATGATGGATGTTGTGTGCGTCTAAATAAGTATTAATACCAAAGTGCATCAAATAAATGTGGAGATTCTAACTGATTAAAGACTTAACAACCATCTAGTTGTGTTCAATAAGTTCACATCAGTTGTATGACCCTTTGAACTGATAAATTGTGTGTAATATATAGTCCCTCACCAGCACATGAAGAAGGAGCAGCACTCTGAAAGCTTGTGCTTTCAAATAAATCTGTTGGACTATAAGCCGGTGTTGTGTGATGTTTGACTTCATCAAATAAATGACTGACAGCAGGTCATTATTCATAATCCTATGCCCCAGTGTGAATCAGCAAGAATCTCCGCAAGGGATAGTGTATGGGATACACCAGTATCAGCAAAGAGTTATTTTTGGTGTAAAGAACAAATTCCCCCTCCCACCCTTCCATATTGCTGATGAATGGAAATGAGAATTATTTCTGGAAGATTACAAGTGAAATTCTGTACTTTAGATGATTTGGGTTTAATTTAGATCCCTTTTGGCGCACAGTCAGTTTGGTAACTTCATGCCTGAGTTTTACTCCACATTCTGCTTCTAAATGGCATCAGCAACACATTAAGACAGATTGTGTTGTTTAATTTGTCTCTTTGAGTATACTGTGAATAAGAAACATATGTCTTTTAGCAAATCTGTTCCAGTTCTTATAAAATAATGTTATTTTCAAGATTTGAAATACAATTGGCATTCAAAGCAACTGGCTCAAAGCCAACCTCCAACCAGCACTACGTAAGGCCCTAACACTAACCCAAAGTGTTGCACAGCATCATGTTGACATGTGTCTTTTCAAGCATAATTCAAGAGAGCAAATCTACATGTGCAAGGTTCTTCTTAATGTCACTACAACCCACACATAGCTCAAGGGCAATGATGAAGTCCAATGTAAACTGCTTCACCTTGTTGTTTTAGGCTTGTCCCCCCATGTGAGAATTTAACATGCATTCTCCCCCATCTCTTGACATGATGAATAAACTAAAGGTTTAGTAATTACCTTCTGTCTATTTATGAATAGACATTTATTTAAATCTCTTTATTCAAATTCAGGCCAAATAATTCATTCTGAGTTCAGTTACTGGTGCACCGTACCATAAATAAAAGTGAAAGCCTTGCACGTTAACTGACATCCAGAAGAGGTCAGAGTGGGTGGTACAAACTTGAGGCTGAGTGTAAGTTGAATATTATAGTTTCCCTACCAGTACAGGTTTACTGCTCCATCAATTCTAGCTGTGCCCCTCGGAGAATAATTTCATGTATTCCACTCAATGTACGTGACGGGTGGGCGGGGGAGCTGTTACATGCAAATCTTAAGGGTAAACGCCATCCCCCACGAAAAAAAATGTAACTTTATGCAAGGTCTGTTAAGCATTATTGAACGCGATGTGTAATTTTCTTTGCACAACATATTACACAAGACAAATGCAATGGGTGAATCAGAGATTGTTTCCTTCTGTCTCGCTCCCATCTCCGTCGCAATGTTTTATTTTTAAATTGCAACATTTAAAAAATACATATTTTTGAAATCTCCATGTGATTTAATATGTATCCAGATGTTGCCACCTTGAGCCCTGTGTGCGTGCACCCAAGGCATAAGCGGTAACAAAACAGCTCAGCTCCGGACGACGGTGTTTTCTGCAGCTATTTACAACAGTAAAAGAGGGAACGCTGTATCTAAGGAAATATACACATACATACACAGTGATCCCTGTCCCTTCAAAGCTCCAACAGACATACCAGAGCAAATTAACTAACGCTCCACACCCAGAAGGGTAAAGGACCGATATCGGTATCCAATTTCCTTTCTCTGTCTCATACATACATACAAACACAGAGCTCTCAATGTATTTTTCCCCCTTTACATTATACTTACAGAGCAGTTCGTTTCCTCAAAACCGCTTGTATAAATTCACTCCCCATTGCAACAACAAAACAATCCGCTTCGCTAAATATGCAACAGTCTCTTGAGAAACGAAATCTCTTTTTACGGTTTATGGTAAGAATGTATCCCTGGTCAACCAATCACCCAGCTCCGTGTATTGTGATATTTATTTTTAAAAATGCAACTTGCGAGTATTAAGCTGGTTCTGCGTGTGTGTGTGTGTGCATCATTTGCAAAGACGTAAGCAGTTTGCGTGACACTTTATATAGATGCACCTCGTAATCGTTTATAATCGTTTTATACACGAGCCTCATAAAAATACTAAACGTTGCTTTTTTGCAGAAACCGCCAACTTACCGAAGCGCCTTTTATTAGGAACAAATATACCAATGCAGAGAGACAGAAAAAAAACACGCCTTGGGTTCCGTTGACTTGAATTAACTTTGTAGCTTGTTTGTGTTCAGTTCTGTTGGTATAAGATGCTATCAATAAAAAGCAAACAGCGGTTGCACAGTATGTGCCTAGTGGGGAGAAGGTTACAAGTTGACGATTACATTACTCTACAATATTTCCCCTGTTGTTTAATTTCTTGCATTAAATTACTGACGTATACTGCAACCAGGCAGAGGAGTGATAGGGGAATATGAGTCAAGCTCAATTTGTTCAGTGTAGTCACGCCTCCTCCACTGTACTGATCGCTGACTATCAATATTAACAATTCAGAAACGCAGCTATGTATCAGACAGCATTTTTTTCTCTCTCTCAAACTACCCTTTAGCAATTGTACTAATGCTACTAAACCCCAAATTAATTTACTAAAACTGCAAGTCCATTGATTCAATAATATAATGCGAGTTGTACTTTTTGCTTCTGAAAAACAAAAGCTTGCACTTTTTTAAATGTATTAAAATAAATTTAAGCGTTATAAAGGTGAAATATAGTTATAAATCCATATCAAGACGGATAGCATTAAGATTATGAAGGATACATGGAACATTTTACTCTGCCTGTTATTTCTGTTATTGTTCCCATCATTAATTCCTATTGCCATAGCTATAATAGCTATAGTGTTACCAATGGTAGGAGAGTATAATTACATTGTTACATGTTTACATAGGCAATTTCCATTCAAATGTGATCGTAAATACTGTCTCAATGAATAGTGGAAGCTGATTTAATAGGCAATCTCAAAAAGGGAATGCCACATATGATTTGGAAAACAAAAGAAATTGCAGGGATACGTGCAATGAGCAGTCAGAGACATACACCTTGAAACAAAGAAAGATAGAAAATAGGAACAGGAATAAGTAATTCAGTCTTTCAAGCCTGCTCCAGCATTCAGTATGACCATGGTTGGTCATCCTTCTCAGCATCCTCTTCCTATTTTTGTCAGAGTTTTGGATAGCTCAGTTGGTTAGATGACTAGTTTGTACTGTAGAGTGATATGAACAGTATGGATTCAGTTCCAATTCTGGCTAAGTTTATCACAAAGTTCCTGCCTTCTTCACCTTGCCCCTCACCTGAGTCATGGTGTCCTTCAGGTTAAACCCACCACCGGATGGTTCTCGCTAATGAGAGATTGGGTCCACTGTGGCCTTACTTGCTTTCTCCCCATACCCTTTGGTTCCCTTTAAACATAAGAACTATATCTATCTCCTTCTTGAAAATATTCAATTTCTGGCCTTAACTGCTTAGTGTGACAGAGAATTCCATAGATTTACCACACTCTAGGTGAAGAATCTATACCTCATCTGGGCCTAAATCATAATATCCTTATACCTTATGTTCTTAGACTGTGATCCTGATGAAACAAACTGATAGTTCTTGCAAAGAATTTGCACCAGCACTTTGGGTGAAGCCAAATCATCTCCCTCTATGTTTCTATACAACAATAAGATGATGACTTAATTACAAATGTCCACCTCAAATTTGTGATGCTTGACCTTAATCACAATTCCTAATGGTCTTGATTTCCTTTTACACCAAGCAGGAGATGCAGAATGTTAATATTTTTGTTGTACAAAACTAAATGCAGAGGATTGCATTAAATTCTGTTGTAGTTGCAATGAACTAAGATTGTGTTTGATTAGCACCCTATTGCATAGGAAATAAACTGAGCACAAAATTAGCATCTGTTTAACAATGATAGTGTTGGAGAATATTAGCTGTCACTGGATTATAATATTCTAACTAAAGTCCATAAAACGTATGGTTTATACTAGGGCAATATTTTTATGATTCCATACCAGAACACCAAATTTATGTTAGGATCCAGCTAAGGACCAGTTATGCTTTTTTAAAGTAGTCAAAGTGTAAGATTCCAGGGACTTTCTAAGAGAACAAAGCCACAAGATTCCACACTTTTGAACAAACTATGTGCTTTATAGAACAGTAATACAATCTACTTCACGTAATCTGAGGCAAATGTGGGGAAGAAACTGTTATTGAACACCCCACAGAGCTCATCAAATAGTAAATACGATCAAGACAGAATTTTCAGCCATTTGACCCCAGTGCCCACACTCAGATGCCAGTGAGACAGTGGGATATCAAATTTCATTAAAATTCACAAGGGATTCCAAAGAATTTTCTAAGGGTTTTTGACAATCGGGCCTTAAAACTCTCTCAAAAATAGTTTAGTTATGGACTATTTCACCGAGTGTTCATGTTCTATTGATTAGCCTCCTTTCCTGAGACAATGCTCCTCTCAATTCTGGAAACTGCATTCCAGAATTTACTCATGAGCAGGATTGCAGCTTTTCACCAATAGCTGGATTTACCTACCTCATACTACCCTGTATTTATATCCAGTTAACCACCTGTTGAAGAGGCAGTGCTCCGAAACCTAGTGCTTCTAAATAAACCTGTTGGACTGTAACCTAGTGTTGTGTGATTTTTAACTTTGTCCACCCCAGTCCAACACCGGCAGGCTCCAACTCATTTATTCAGCTGCATTAAGCAACTCAAATAATCCCTTCTTGAACCATAAATGCACAGAATTATTCAACTATTCTTGGTACTTCTTCCTTTGAGCCCCAACACACAAAATCAGTGTAGCTCGATTGCCTTCTCAGCAGTCCAGCTGAGCAACAGCATAGTTAAAACATAATCTGCCTGCCTTCCTGTACCCCACTTCTTATTGCCCGTGTTCTCTGAACTACTCTTCAGCAGCTCTTGAACTATTTTGATTGACCAACTGAAAATTATGCAACAAACTCTATCCTTATTCGTAGGCAGATTTGAATGTAGCTATGTGTTGGAATACTTGATTCCCTGAATACTACAATTCAGAGTTACTGCCTTTACATAGATCAAATAGATATAGCAAAAGAAATTCATTACAATGTGTACTAATGTTGAAATTTGATACTAAAGCCCTAAACATGGTCTCCCGTCTATTAAACAACTATATATGCCTATTTATTGTCAATTGAATTTTAATATTTTTTCCAGTTTGTTACACTTTCAGCAAAGTTCATCTGGATCTGTTATCGAGTTGGGCATGAACTATGGAGAAGATTTAAATATTACATTGGAGGACTAGTAAAAACCCATTGAACAGCATTTCCGCCATTCAGCTCTACACAAATTGACTTAACTCTACCATTTAGTTTTTGATGCTATATGATTAAATTCAAGGCTTGTCTTTTGCCAATTATTTGAAATCATCACAGTGGCTCAGTGGTTAGCACTGCTGCCTCTCAGTGCCAGGGACCCAGGTTTAATTCATGCCTAGGGCAACTGTCTGTGTGGAGTTTGCACATTCTCCCCCTGTCTGCGTGGGTTTCCTCTGGTGCTCCGGTTTCCTCCCACAGTCCAAAGATGTGCAGGTCAGGTGAATTGGTCATGCTAAATTGCCCATAATATTAGGTGCATTGGGGGGGGTTGCTCTTTGGAGGGTTGGTGTGGACTTGTTGGGCCGAAGGGCCGGTTTCCGCACTGTAGGGAATCTAATCTAATCTCTATTTTGATTGTGGTTTGACAACATTTTGAATTTTTCAACTTTTGCAACCACTTTCTCCCCAAATCTTCCTTGACATTTGAGTGACTTTATTCTACCATCTTCCATTGTGGCATCTCAAAGCACACTTCGCTTTTCTTCAGCTCTCCCTCTCATCATACATGATTGTCTAGCTGAAAGAAGATCTTCTTTCCAGCTTCTATCAATGTAATTCTTAAGTTTGCCACTAGAAGCCATATGAGAGCAATGGGTTAAGAAGTTAATAGATTTCCAAGAGATTGAGAGATCTTGCAGTGAAGTGGATAGTATCCCTGCCTTTGGTCTAGGAGCTCAGAGTTTGAGTCCTACTCAGGGCTTGATAGCCGAGGAATAAGCATTTTATTACGTTGCTATGCAGGTTGATTATCGATTTGCAAATCATTTCCATAAGCATCAATGTCAGGAAGTAAGTGGTCAACCATTTGCTGAAAAGAATATTTGAACTCTACTTCCACTATCCATAGCTTCAAATTGCAACATATATGTAAAAGTGCATTTTGCCAAAGGAACTTGGACTCCCTAAGTAAATTGTAGTACATTATTCCCACCAGAGAGTTTGCCTTCCTCTACCTTTCTTCTGTATAGCTGCTAGCATTGCTGATCAGGATGAAGTTTGCAACTCATGTGAAAATTAAAATGCTGGAGAAGTGTAAAGAATGATTTACAATGTGGTACCATAACTGGTGTGTGTTTTAATTTGCTGAATTATGCTTAATCCTCTGTAATTTAGCATTAGCTACTTGGCATCCCGACTGGAACAATGTACCCAGAATTTATTTCTCACCAGTTGATTTGCATCATCTTCTGAAATTTCATTTAGAAACAAAGGGCCCCACATGGATAGCACCATCATAGATAGTCAAAATAACTACATTAAGCTACCATACTATTTGGGTTTTTCAAATGAGTTAGCCAGAATGTGGTTCAACACTTAGAACAGATATAATAGAAGCCTTGTTTTGACATGCACCTGGATGTACACATAAAGTTCAGCATCAGCAGACATAATTTTATGAGATCTGTGGCATTTCCATTAATTACAAGGCAACTTCAAATCACTATTTGTGCATGTGAAGGCAATATAATTATTTTTATTCACAGAAATGGATACAGCTATACAAACAATAAGATGGTTTTCATGATAGAGAACTGTGCAAGTTAATTCTTGTTTTCCTGCAACTAGTCATGGTACACAATCAAACACTTAACAATTATTCAGCAAGAGAGAGAACAGCATGTGACAGTAGGGTCCCACTCCAAATAAGGGTCTACAGAGTGCTTAGAATAGAGTATGTATGTTAAAGGAACAATTTTGATGTTTGAACTGCTTCACAATATATCGCAACTAAGCTGACAAAATAATTCCAATATGTTACACACAACATAAAGGTTAGTAAGCAAATAATATGTTTAAAATAATTCATAAAAGAAGTAGGTGCCAGATAAGGACCCCTTTTTTCAACATATTCAAATGTTATGGATTTTATAACTAAAAACAATTTATTTTTCCAAGATAAGGTTATTTGGGGAATAACTTATAATTAATTAGAGATAATTATGGAACTGAGCATCATTAGAGCGCCTCATTAGTACAGTTTTCATTCATCATACTTTTAAAGGGTTAATTATATCTGAACTCTGTACTTGCTGATTGAAAGTACATGATGGTTGTGGCTTGCCAGCACCAGTGATGCATTTCTGAATATGAATCTAACCCATGGAAAGATTGGATAGGAGAGCAAAGCATTTTTCAAGATTTGAATATTATGTACAAATTATGCAGCACGCACATTCATGTTGAAATGCTTGATTCTAATAATGAGAAGCATGCAGTGACTTGTTTACAAAACATAGCCAGTATTAAGAATGTTAACTTCAAGATTACTCTTGCTATTTTTTCCAGTATCTCTTTTCAATTTAACGGCACTCAGACAAAATGTTTTGGCATATGCACCAACTTGCTAATTGAAATTACGTTGTAGATTGCAGTCTTATAATGTCCTCTCAAACCAAGTTGATATTTAAATAGAACTGAGTTTATCACTTTAAATAATCTTAGCTTAGATTGACAAAATAAATGTTTTTTGTTGCTAGGAATACATCTGTTGCAGGGGGATTCAGACCTAAAAAGGATCTTTTATGCCATTTTTTGTTAATGACTATGGTCCTAACTGCCAACTGTATGTTAACTGAGAGTTTAATTTTATACAATTGCTGAACTGGGGGATTCACTTGACCTTCAACATATAGGAACATAATAAAACTGTGATTGTTGGATTTCAAGATATTTTAAAACATGTGTTTCTGTAAATAAAAGCTTATAAACATGCAAAGGTTAGGGTCCAGTTGTATCTTTTACCATCTGCTAATTAGTGACTCGTTCCTGGGCTGCATTTTGCAGTCGAGGATTAATGAGTTACTTCCCACAGAGACAGTGTATGCAATAATTGAAATAGGTACAGTAGATTCTCACCAGAAACACTTCAATGTGCAATTCCAGCAGAAAACACCATACTGAGATCAAAAGTGAAAGTGTACCTTGGCCATTGCTCTCTCTAGGCAAGTGATGTTAACACATTCTTTTAAACACACAAATTTGCATTCTGGCCAAGATGATCTAATTAAGCATATGCAGAGGGATTTTCATCTTGGTTAGCAGAAACCATAAATCATTCACACAGGGGAATTTTGCCTAGTATCTGACAATGCCAATTGAGAGAAGCAAGGATCTTTATGTTCCTCATTCTAAATGATAGCTTCTCTGTTACATGCATCTATTCCTAAAGACTTAACAGATTACGAATACACCATGGAATACATTGTGCGTGTTGTGCTGGGATAAAAGCAGGTTGTCAACTCTGAAATATTCCTTTGAAATAGTATTTCAAACCACTTGCTCCTCACACATCACACCATTGTCCATTTATCAGATGCATTGTCTGCCGATGCCAGTTGGAAGGGGATTCCTTTTTGTCCCAGTTAGATCAATCTTAAACTGTTTACAAATCAGATTAATTCTTTCATCACCAATACATTTATAAAAAATAATTGAATGCTGTAGATACAAGAGCAGGTCAGAGTCTGGGAATTTTTCAGTGAGTATCTCACCTCCTGACTCCATCCATAAAGCACAGGAACATCAGAGAATATACCACACTTGCCTAGTAAATGCAGTTCCAACAACCCTCAAGAAGCTGACCACCACCCAGGACAAAGCAGCCCACTTGATCAGCACCACATCTATTATCTTTAACCCTCGCTCCTTTCATCACTGACAATCAATGGCAGTGGTACATATTGTTTACAAGCTGCACAAAGGATCCTTCAAAAGTGCCTTCCAAATCGCTCAAAATCAACTGTGGTTGTGTGAATCAGGTCTCTCACATGCCTGACACCAGACTTTATGGCTGTGTTCTACTTGGACCTTGATCATGAGGAGGACTACAGAAATGTCATGAAAGTGTCCCTGAAGAGGTTCCCATCAATTTCTGGCTTGCGACTAACCAAACTGAAAAAAAAATATTCAGGAAGGGACCAAACATATTGAGAAACATGATTGGAATGACACAGCTGAGGCATCAGAGAATACACAGAAACATGTTTTCTACCCAACCCATCAAGCACCAAATGTCCTGCATGTTTCAGATTTTACAGATCGTACATTGAACTTGTCAGTCATTGTTGACTGCCCTCCCAAACTGAGTGGAAGCAACTCATCCTTAATCCTGAGAGACTACTTGAGAAGAAGGGGAAGAAACCCACAAACTCCACCACTTTAGAAGGACAAAGAAAATATGTACGTGGAAGCATCACCAAATATAAGTTCCATCCAAGTCACCGACCATGCTGACTTGGAATTATATCACCATTTTTCACATACAAAATCGAGTAAGTCGCTCCCTAAAAGTTCTGTGATTGTACCATATGGACTGCGGATAATCAAGAAGGTAGTTCACCACCTCCTTTTCAAGGTTAATTAGGAATGGGTGTTCCTGGCATAGCCAGGAATGCTCATATCTTATGAACAAAAGAATACACTCAAACAAAATATTTTCAAAAACACTATCTTATTTAATTGGTGCCTCATCATCACCCCTGCCCCACATGAACTGGCTCTGAGCTGCTGCTCACATTAATGTGGAAATTAGGTTTTCAGGACAATCCTGGAGCATTAGCAATCCTTGGCATAAGTTATACCTTGACTTGTGGTCACGTCATCCAAAAGAATCCAGTAAGTGAGTTGGGTTTATGAGTCATAAGCTTATACTTAGACAACATAAGAACATTTATGAAAATATGACTCAGACTTTAGATGGTAATAATACTGGCGAATGATAAAATGGCCACTGACGAAGTCAATATGGAAGGTGGTAAATATGATTGAGTTCAGGCCTGTTTTCCAACCAGTTTTCCTTCAAAGCCTGTACTGTTTGATCGTGAATTTAAAAAAATAGTGGAGTTTATCATTATTCTAAATACAGTAAAGTTCTTATTTCTACAACAGAAAGAAAACTGATTAACTTACATTTTTCATATTCTAGCCTGGATGTTTTTATAATTGCTATAAATTTAACAGCTCTAATTTCTTTTTAGTCATTTTTTAATTATTAAAATTTAATCATTTGCACATGTATTTGAATAGATTTTCTAGAGTTCTGGAAAAAAGTTTTCAGTCACTTATATTTTAAAATAGAGTTATACTGGAACAGATTAGTCACTGTTTTTATAATTAGTTGTCTAAATATGTACGATGAGCTGGTTGGCAAACTCCTAAATAAAAATGGATTGCTTTTAGGGAATTTTTGCCCTGGCCTTCACTCTCTGGTTTCTCAATAATTCAGCCAGCATACAACAATATAAAGCTGCCGCATGAAGGCAGAGAGCTGACTGTCAAACTAAAGAACATGTCACCAAGATCTGGTTTGATTTGTTCAGACAATGTTATCATTGAATGATTCCTTTTCCAGTTGTAAGAATTCTTTGTTTTCCCACCACGCCTTTCCAATGTTTTGTTTTGAAGACGGGGAAAAAATGTACAGCTTATGACACCTTCCTCCAACTATGGGCAGTACTGAAATATATCGTGTACTATTGGGGTATGTATTTTTTATACGCACAAGAATTTGTCTGCTATCTATGCCCTTGCACAGACTCTGGCCTCTTTCCCTATTAAATTGTGCTAAGTGCATTTGAGTGTATAATCCCTTTGTGTTGGGATTTTGTACCGTAGTCAGGCCCACCATCTTGCAGGCTCAGCATAAAAAAATGAAAAAATTTATTAGCAGAGGACCTCAGTATCCTGCAGTGCTCTAATCTACTCTCAGAGATTAGTTTGCTAATTAAAAACAAAAAGAAAAGACCACCTATTTTCAATAATGCCAAGTAAATACACTGCTTAGAACAGGAACTTCACTGCTTGAGTGACTCATTACGAGGCAAGGTACTTGGCATTTATTAAATCCCCTGAAGGCTTGTTTAAATACACACAGGCATAAAAAAACAACAAATACCTCAAAATCAAACATTGAGAGTGGCTCTAGACAGCACTGGAGCTCATTAAATTTTAAATCTATTAGTTAATACAGAGCTACTCATTCTACAACCGTGTTTCCTTAGAAGTGACCTATTTTTCGTCATGAGATAGGCACTCGAGTTAACAGATGCTTATCTTGTAATCTGTTTTCCTGCAAGCAGTTCAAACACTGGTATTTAAATCATTTAAAGATACCAAATGCCACTGCATTACATTAAATTTTGTGTGTGCTGGCTTGTTATGATGACATTAAAGTAGAATACTTATTTTTCCATATCCTCACCAATTCACTGCTCTGCATTGCAAATTCCACAGGTTAGACCAATTAAGCTTCAGGCTATGTAGATCTACACTGAGTCAGTCACGAGTGGGAGGGAGAGGCAGCAATCAATATTTTCTGGAAATAAAAATAAATACAGGACGTTCACTTCTAGGCCCAGAGGCAACCATTATGCATTAACAACCATTTACAGCCTACCAGCTGAAATCTAATTAATATATAAGACCATTTGGGAAATCCAGTACGAACTCACTAGCTGTTCATATCCTCCCCATGAAAACAAAAATTGTTGGAATCAAACATGCTCAGAACAAAGACGGCAGTTAAATCAAAGCTGTTTAGCAGCTTTTAAAAAGTGAAATTCCTCTCAGTTGAATAACTGAGTGGGCTTCTTGTTACTGGAAATTGAAATGCATTACATTCGGGTGAGGGGGAGAGAGCTGATTCTGGAGGAACAAGTAACGATTGTCATTCTTTCCTATTCTCAATGTACTTACTCCTGCAGCCAAGAAATCTCCTTGAAATGTTATTTCTTTTTATGTCTGATGATAAGTGAGATTTGATGGATGTGTGTGTATATATGCTATGTATATAATAAAAAATGACTGTGGACTGCCAGAAAAGCACAGTTAATATTCAAGGGGACCTTGTCCTTTTTCCAAAATATCTTGCAAGATGCTATTTTCAAAGCTCTTTAAATAGAGGTCTATACAAAGGCAGGATTGGTGGCACAATAGCATGATCACATCATTGACGTATCCATGTGATAAATGTTTAAAGTCAAATGGAAAAAAAATGCATGGTTGCAAATGTCTTGCCTGTCATCTCAGCCAGCAGCCAAAAGAGCAGATTTGGAGCAGAATTTGCAGAGAGCTTTGTCCTTGGCTGTTTGACTTTAAATATGGCTATGAAATAAACTATCAAAAAAGGCACGCATTCAGAGTGCACATGAAGTGACTGAGTCGACTTCATCCTCTATGGGGACAGTTATACTCCACAAATTACAACTTGCTACATGTCGTGGATGTCAAAAAAAAATCCATAGAACATAGAGAAAAGTCATTGTGGCTGTGATGGCTTGCTTTGAAATAGCTACCTCATTCATTCCATTCCCAGTTCTATCCCTATAGACATGCATTTCTTTCCCTTCAAATACTTATCCAGATCCCTTTTAAAAGCTACCATTGAAACTGCAACCATCGCCCTTTCACACAGAACATTCCTGATCATAACAACTTGCTGCATAAATAAATTTATCCTCATTTTGCCACCAGTTTTTTTTGCCAAATATGCTAAGTCTGTGTCCTTTAGTTACCTACCCTCCTACCAGTGGAAACAGTTTTGTCCTAACTACTGTACCAAAACCATTCATAATTTTGAACAACAACCATACAGTCATCATTATATTGTTTGAGAAAAATGAATAAAATAACCTAAATCTAACTTCTTTAATTTCAGGATATTTTATCCCAACACTTTAATAGTAACTTTCAAAAACAAACTGCAGTAAAATTGAAGGACCACATTCTAGGTCATCATTATCTTCATCATCTTTACTCACATCAAGCCGTGTTCACTCATGTGCTCACTGACCTACATTGGTCCCTGGTTTAGTATTGCTTCAATCTCAAAAAGCCCACTCTTGTTTTGCAATCCCAAAAGAGTCTCCCCCATTCCTTTATCATTCCTATATTCCTTTAAGTCAATGTAATCTATTTGTGGGATCTTCCTTGTCACAAATTGACTGCTGGGTTTTCCTACATTAAAGCAGTGATTAATCTTCAGACCTACCTCTTTGGCTGAAATGTGTTTTGCGACATCTGGAGGTTATGGAAGGTAGATAAATGCAAACCCTTCTTTGTACAGCATGATAATTTGGAGATCAGATTTTGAGGCATTGATCAACTTCACTTGTGAAGTTTTGTGACCACGAGAACTCATTTGAAAAGAATATTGTGGAATTACAAGACAGGTCTCTCAGTACCTGAAAAAAGAAACATGAAGCTATTATGTGTGGAAGCTTGAAATACTTAAGCTGGAGCTTCTTGATGATTACATTTAATCAGCAGCAAGACTTCTCAAACATGTGTTGTTGCTCAGGTGGAAGTAACTCCTGTTCACTCATAATGGTGGAGTTGTGCAGTATGCAAAGAAAACCACGTGCTTGTAAACATGCTTAGCACTACACTGTAAAACTCGTTGGGGACTGTCCTGGCAGCAGTAACATTACTTGAGACATAGAGTCGTACAGCATCGGAACTGATCCTTTGGTCCAACTTGTCCATGTCGACCAAGTTTCCTAAACTAAACTAATCCCATTTGCCTGCATTTTCCCCATAGCCTTCCAAACTTTTCCTATTCATTTGCCTGTCCAAATGTGTTTTAAATGTTAGAACTGAACCTGCATCTACTACTCCCTCTGACAGTTCATTCCACATATGAACCACTCTCTGTGTGAAAAAGTTGCCCCTTAGGTCCCTTTTAAATCTTTCTCTTCTCAGCTTAAAATTACGCCCTCTAATTTTGAACTCTCCAACCCGAGGTAAAATTTGAACAAATGAACTGATTGCTTGACAATGTTTCTGATGGCGGCATGGCTTGTCTTTGTGCCTGTTTGAAATAAAGTTTGTTGAGTGGAGTACCCAGTGTAAGAGTCATGAGTCCTGCCAGGATCATGGGCACGGATCCTTGTGATGTTCTGCTAGAGGTCTCAAACCAGCTGCTCACTGAGAGAATGAGAATGCTTTGATTCATAAAAGTGCCTCATGAGGAATTGTGACTGCAGTCGAGGGCACATTGCAAGGCAAGCATCTGGAAGGATGTTGTGGTTGCTCCTCCACTGAGAATCTTGGTCTCCTGCCTGACACAGTAGTGGGTTGGACACTGGAAGATGTGGTCAATGAAGATTCTGGTTTCATATAATCAAGGATCACATCCATATAGACAACCAGAAGCAGTGTTAGCCATACCCTTGGGGCTTGCACTGTGACTGCAGCATGTTAAGAGAGCTCAGTGATTCTTTGTGGATGTAGGTTTGCTCACTGAGCTGGAATGTTCATTTTCAGATGTTTTGTCACCATACTAGATAATATCATCAGTGAGCCTCCAGATGAAGTGCTGGTAGCATGACCCACTTTCTATTTATGTGTTTAAATTTCCTTAAGTTGTTGATGTCATTTTTTGTGGTGACATAATTTCCTGTGGCAATATAATTTCCTGTTCTTTTTCTCAGGGGGTGGTAAATGGGATCCAGATCAATGTGTTTGTTGATAGAGTTACAGTTGGAATGCCATGCTTCTAGGAATTCTCATGCATGTCTCTGTTTGGCTTGTCCTAGGATGGATGTGTTGTCCCAGGTATAGCGATGTCCTTCCTCATCTGTGTGCAAGGATACTAGTGAGAGTGGGTCATGTCTTTTTGTGGCTAGTTGGTGTTCATGTTTCCTGGTGGCTAGTTTTCTGCCTGTTTGTCCAATGTAGTGTTTGTTGCAGTTCTTGCAAGGAATTTTGTAAATGACATTAGTTTTGCTTGTTGACTGTATAGGGTCTTTCGAGTTCATTAGCTGCTGTTTTAGTGTGATGGTGGGTTTGTGGGCTGCCATGATGCCAAGAGGTCTGAGTAGTCTGGCAGTCATTTCTGAGATATCGTTGATGTAGAGGGAGTGGCTAGGGTTTCTGGATGTGATTTGTCTGCTGGTTGGGGTTTGTTGCTAAGAAATCAGCGGGCTGTGTTTATTGGATACCTGTTCTTTTATAATGCACTGTATAGGTGATTTTCCTCTGCTCTGCGTAGTTCCTGTGTGCTACAGTGTGTTGTGGTGCATTGAAATAACGTTTTAATGCAGCTTTGTTTGTGGGCATTGAGATGATTGCTTCTGTAGTTCAGTATTTGGTCAGTATGTGTTGTTTTTCTATAGATGCTGGTTTGAAGTTCCCCATTGGCTGTTCGCTCTACTGCGACAACTAGGAATGGCAGTTTGTTATTGCTTTCCTCCTCTTTTGTGAATCTTCTGCCAGGAAGAGTATTATTGATAGTCTTGAAAGTTACTTCTAATTTATTTCGTTTAGTGAGAACGAAGATGTTATCCACGTAGTAGACCCAAAGTTTGGGTTGGATAGTTGGCAGACTTGTTTATCCGAGTCTCTGCATTACTGCCTCTGCTAAGAACCCTGATATCGGAGATCCCATGGGTGTTCTGTTGGTTTATCTGTAGGCTTTGTTGTTGAAGGTGAAGTGGGTGGTGAGGCATAGTTCCACTAGCTTGATGATATTGTCCTTGCTGATGAAGTTAGTGGTGTTTGGTGTATATGTCTTTGGTTCTTCTAATAATGTAGTCAGTGTTTTCTTGGCCAGGTTGGTGATGTGAACAGGATTGTGAACAGGATCAAAGGAGACCATTATTTCATCCTCTTCTATCTTGGTGTTTTTGATGGTCTTCAGGAATTCTTGGGTGGAGTGGATGAGTGGCATGAATCTTCTACTAAGTGTTTTAGTCTTTGGTGTAGCTCCTTGGCCAGTCTATAAGTTGGTGTTCCAGTTAGCCAGACTATGGGTCTAAGGGGGGCTCCTGGTTTGTGAATTTTGGGTAATCCATAGAAGCGTGGTGTGTTGGATCCATCTGGTTTCATTTTTTGGAAGTCGGTCTTATTTAATTCTCCAGATTTCTGAAATATTTTGAATAGGGCTGTGATTCGGTTCTCTAGTTGTGGGGTCGGGTCTATCGGCGCTTGTTCGTAAGTAGTACATTCGTTTTCTCAATGCAGTCTCTTTGATTTAAAAGGACTGTCAAGCGTCCTTGTCTGTAGGTAGGATAACAATATTTTAATCTTTTTTTAGTCTTTCTAGTGCTTTCCTTTCTTGTGTATTGAGCGTGTTTCTATTCTTTTTCCTGCTTAATGTTGGTGTGATTGTCTGATGGTTTGCTAAGTTTCTTCTGTGAAGTGTTGTTTCTAATGCTGCTAAGAAATCTTTCTTGTCCACATCCTGGAAGTTGTAATTTAATCCTCTTACTAAGACGACTTTGTCGGTGTCTGTTAAAGGTCAGTCAGATAAGTTTTTTTTATCCATGCTTCTGTGTTGTCTGTGTTATTATTTTGTGTAAGTTTGTTTAGGTTTTTTTTCTGCAGGTCTAGTTCTTTTCATTTTCTGTGTTTGTCGCTGTATAATGCTTGTGGCTTGTTGTACTGTGTCGGTTCACTCGTGGTCTATTGCTTAATGAGTAAAGTTTTCTGGCCCGAAATCGCCCGGTTGTATTTACGAAGTCTGTTGTGGGCATTATCAGTCATTTTTCTAAGCATTCTGCAGCCATTTTCGCTCTTTGTGAAGGGAAGATGCCCGAGACATTGATGCTCAGAAGAAGGACTGGCTTTGGATTGAGCCTTTTGCCCCATGGAATTATCAATCCCTCTCCTGCCTTCTTTGCTGCTCTCCCAGTCTTAACAGCTCACCCTCAGATGCAGCCAGGATATCTGGGCAACACCAGGAAAACATTGCTCCGTGTGAACAGAGTAAAGTTTCTCCTGGTGGCATAATCCCACAAAATAAAAAGCATCCAGAAGTCCAAGAGCAGCCTGTAATGAGAAACCAGAAGCAAAGCTACCAGTATTGCCTGGTCCCTTTAAATAGCACTGACAAGATGTCTGTCCTACAGCATTATATTGAGCTGGATGAGTTCAGCAAAACACTGAGCTATTCAAATATTGCAAACAGACCCTGCAAGATCAGAGAATCTTAATGTAAATAAACTTAAGTAACCCTGATGTGAATGCCAACCTTGTCCAAGCTGACTTCAAGCTGAAAATATGCGATAGGGCCCACAATATTTGACACCTTCATCTCACCTGAGAAATGAACCCTTTAATTTTCTAGGACTTAATACGTTATCATCCATCCAATCCTTTGCAGAAAATTGCATGTCTTATTTTTAACATCACTGTCACTGCCATGGTTGAAAACCCCTGACACAACTGCTGCTAGACTAAGGGCATGCAAAGCCTTTCCATTTGTCTTTGAGGTCATGCAGCTGGAAGGCCTTTTTAAGTAAAACACAAAAAAAATGAAAATAGTCCAAGCTTTCTTGCTCTCAACAGGACCCAAATGAGTGTGCCAATGTTGAAACAAAGAAATTGCTGTACAAAGTGATTTAACAAATAATTAGTCTGCAAGTAATACATGTTGTCTATTAATTTAGATATAAATAAAGGCTTGTTTGACTTAATTATCTGTCGGACTTTGTCCCCCGGTAACCACTTAGCACCTTTTAATAGCCTCATAACTGTCAAAACATGGAGTTTTGTCACCAGATTAAATTATAAACAAACTAATTTATTTGAGATTATCAATTATCTCAATCTCAATTACGCCATGTATACACTGCAGTTTCTGAAAGTAGGAACGCGGAGTTGTCTCAGTGTAGCTCAGATCAAAGGTGATATGCATTATTTTAGTAACAATTGACTCAAATGTCCTTTATTCCAAGGTCTGGTTCAGTATTCCTGTGTGACTATCTCTGAAATAAAACATCCAGAAATTTTGAAGTGTTCCACAGTTGTGGAATTAAGAAAAACTATTCTTGGCACGCAATAGAATGGAGGCAATGCAGTCTCAGGCTGAATGTTTAAATCCAGGAGTCATACAGTCATAGAGATGTACAGCATGGAAACAAACTCTTTGGTCCAACCCGTTCATGCCGACCAGATGTCCCAACCCAGTCCAGTCCCAACACCGGCCAGCACCCGGCCCATATCCCTCCAAACCCTTCCTATTCATATACTCATCCAAACGCCTCTTAAATGTTGAAATTGTACCAGCCTCCACCAACTTCCTCTGGCAGCTCATTCCATACACGTATCACCCTCTGTGAAAATGTTGCCAATGTAGGTCTCTTTTATATCTTTGCTCTCTCACCCTAAACTTATGCCCTCTAGTTCTGGACTCCCTGACCCCAGGGAAAAGACCTCACCCTATCCATGCCCCTCATAATTTTATAAACCTCTATAAGGTCACCCCTCAGCCTCCGACACTCCAGGAAAACAGCCCCAGCCTGTTCAGCCTCTCTCCCTATAGCTCAAATCCTCCAACCCTGGCAACATCCTTGTAAATCTTTTCTGAACCCTTTCAAATTTCACAACATCTTTCTCATAGGAAGGAGACCAGAACTGCACACAATATTCCAACAGTGGCCTAACCAATATCATGTACAGCCTCAACATGACATCCCAACTCCTGTATTCAATACTCTGACCAATAAAGGAAAGCATACCAAATGCCTTCTTCACTATCCTATTTACCTGTGACTCTACTTTCAAGGACCTATTAACCTGCACTCCAAGATCGCTTTGTTCAGCAATACTCCCTAGGACCTTACCATTAAGTGGGTAAGTCCTGCTAAGATTTGCCTTCCCAAAGTGCAGCACCTCGCATTTATCTGAATTAAACTCCATCGGCCACTTCTCAGCCCATTGGCCCATCTGGTCAAGATTCTGTTGTAATCTGAGGTAACCCTCTTCACTGTCCACTACACCTCCAATTTTGGTGTCATCTGCAAACTTACTAACTGTACCTCATATGCTCGCATCCAAATTATTTATGTAAATGACAAAAAGTAGTGGACCCAGCACCAATCCTTATGGCACTCCACTGGTCACAAGCCTCCAGTCTGAAAAATAACCCTCCACCACCAACCTTTGTCTTCTACCTTTGAGCCAGTTCTGTATCCAAATGGCTAGTTCTCCCTGTATTCCGTGAGATTTAACCTTGCTAATCAGTCTCCCATGGGAACCTTGTCGAACGCCATACTGAAGTCCATATAGATCACATCTACTGCTCTGCCCTCATCAATCCTCTTTGTTACTTCTTAAAAAAACTCAATCAAGTTTGTGAGACATGATTTCCCACGCACAAAGCCATTTTGACTATCCCAATCAGTCCTTGCATTTTCAAATAAATGTACATCCTGTCCCTCAGGATTCCCTCCAACAACTTGCCCACCACCAAGGTCAGGCTCACCGGTCTATAGTTCCCTGGCTTGTCTTTACTGCCCTTCTTAAACAGTGGCACCACGTTAGCCAACCTCCAGTCTTCCGGCACCTCTCCTGTGACTATCGATGATACAAATATCTCAGCAAGAGACCCAGCAATCACTTCTCTAGCTTCCCACAGAGTTCTAGGGTACACCTGATCAGGTCCTGGGGATTTATCCACCTTTATGCATTTTAAGACATCCAGCACTCCCTCCTCTGTAATATGGACATTTTGCAAGGTGTCACCATCTATTTCCCTACAGCGTCTATCTTCCATATCCCTTTCCACAGTAAATACTGCTGCAAAATACTCATTTAGTATCTCCTCCATGTTCTGCAGCTCCACACAAAGGCTGCCTTGCTGATCTTTGAGCGGCCCTATTCTCTCCCGCGTTAACCTTTTGTCCTTAATATATTTGTAAAAACCCTTTGGAGTCTCCTTAATTCTATTTGCCAAAGCTATCTCATGTCCCCTTTTTGCTCTCCTGATTTCCCTCTTAAGTATACTCCTACTTCCTTTATACTTTTCTAAGGATTCACACGATCTATCCTGTCTATACCTTACATATGCTCCCTTCTTTTTCTTAACCTAACCCTCAATTTCTTTAGTCAATTCCCTATACCTACCAGCCTTTCCTTTCATCCTGACAGGAATATACTGTCTCTGGATTCACGTTATCTCATTTCTGAAGGCTTCCCATTTTCCAGCCGTCCCTTTATCTGAGAACATCTGCCCCCAATCAGCTTTCGAAACTTCTTGCCTACTACCGTCAAAATTCTACAATTTAGAACTTCAACTTTTAGATCTCGTCAGTCCTTTTCCAACAACGTTCTAAATCTAATAGAATTAAGGTTGCTGGCCCCAAAGTGCTCCCCCACTGACACATCAGTCACCTGCCCTGCCTTATTTCTTAAGAGTAGGTCAAGTTTTGCACCTTCTCTAGTAGGTACATCCATATACTGAATCAGAAAATTGTCTTGTACACACTTAACAAGTTACTCTCTATCTAAACCCTTAACACTATGGCAGTCCCAGTCTATGTTTGGAAAGTTAAAATCCCCTTCCATAACCACCCTATTATTCTTACAGGTAGGTGAAATCTCCTTACAAGTTTGTTTCTCAATTTCCCTCTGACTATTAGGGGGTCTATAATACAATCCCAATAAGGTGATCATCCCTTTCTTATTTCTTAGTTCCACCCAAATAACTTCCCTGGATGTATTTCCAGGAATATCCTCCCTCAGCACAGCTGTAATGCTATCCCTTATCAAAAATGCCACTCCCCCTCCTCTCTTGCCTCCCTTTCTATCCTTCCTGTAGCAGTTGTATCCTGGAACATTAAGCTGCCAGTCCTGCCCATCCCTGAGCCATGTTTCTGTAATTGCTATGATATCCCAGTCCCATGTTCCTAATCATGCCCTGAGTTTATCTGCCTTCCCTGTTAGGCCTCTTGCATTGAAATAAATGCAGTTTAATTTATTAGTCCTATCTTGTCCCTGCCTGCCCTGACTGTTTGACTCGCTTCTGTTCTCAACTGTACCAGTCTCAGATTGATTTCTTTCATCACTACCTCCCTGGGGTCCCACCCCAACCTTACTAGTTTAAATCCTCCCGAGCAGCTCTAGCAAATTTCCCTGCCAGTATATTAGTCCCCTTCCAATTTAGATGCAATCCATCCTTCTTCTACAGGTCACTTCTACCCCAAAAGAGATTCCAATGATCCAAAAATGTGAATCCTTCCCATACACCAGCTCCTCAGCCATGTATTCATCTGCTCTATCCTCCTATTCCTGCCCTCACTTGCTCGTAGCAGTGGGAGTAATCCAGATATTACTACTATCAAGGACCTCCTTTTTAAATTTCTGTCTAACTCTCTGTAATCTCTCTTCAGAATCTCAACCTTTTCCCTTCCTATGTCGTTGGTTCCAATGTGGACAATGACCTCTTGCTGGTCTCTCTCCCCCGTAAGAACATTCTGCACCCTCTCTGAGGCACCCTTGATCCTGGCACCAGGGAAGCAACATACCAGTTAGACTCGAAACGTCAGCTTTTTTCCCTCCTTACAGATGCTGCCAGACCTGCTGAGATTTTCCAGCATTTTCTCTTTTGGTTTCAACACACCATTCTGCTTTTTCGCTGCTGGCCACAGAAACGTCTGTCTGTACCTTGGACTTGAGAATCCCCTAACACAATTGATCTCTTAGAGCCAGTCTCAATACCAGAAACTTGGCTGTTCGTGCTACGTTCCCCTGAGAATCCATCACCCCCTACATTTTCCAAAACAGCATACCTGTTTGAAATGGGTATATCCACAAAAGACTCCTGCACTAGCTGCCTACCTCTCTTATCTTTCCTGGAGTTAACCCATCTATGTGACTGTATCTGAGACTTTCCCCCCTTTCTATAACTGCCATCCATCCCATACTGTTGCTGTTGCAAGTTCCTCATCACTTCTATCTGTCTCTCCAACCGATCCACTCGATCTGATAAGATTCGCATCCAACAGCATTTATGGCAGATATAATCCGCAGTAACTCTTAAATTCTCTTTAAACTCCCACAGCTGACAAGCAGTACATATCACTCTATTAAAGGCCATTTTTTTGTTCCTTCACAATCTACAGACCCAGAAAATTACACCGTCTTATTCCTCTACAAACACTGCCCCAGGTTAAATTAATAGTTATGGCTTATATTTTCAGTTTAAGTCCAGTTTTGATAGAAAGCCGGTATATTTTTGGGCTGGGCTAGGTGCCAGCATTTTCAATTTATAATGCATAAAAGTGTTCCCTTACAGTTGTAGTCAATCTTCTTAAAGAAAGAAACACACATATTTATATTATACATTTCAATGCTTCACGATGTCCCAATGCATTTTCCAAAAAATGAAGTCGTGCAATTGCTGTAGTTATCTAGGCGGTATAGCAACCAATTTAACAATGCAAGCTCCTAAAAACAACAATGTGACAATGGTCAGATCATCTCTTTTAATGACAAGAGATAAACAACAAGCTCTGAAATTGTGCTATAGAATTGTTGACATCCTCTCAAGAGGAAAAAATGATTACATCACCAACAATACAGCACCTCAATTGGAGTGTAAACTTAGATTTTTAGTGATTAAGTGGGACTTAAACCCATAATCATCACCCTTCAAGCAGAGAGCACCTATCCACAGAACCATGGTGTAAAGTATTTGGTAACAACAGTGTATTGGGCAACATTATAACAATAAACCCAAATCACTGCCATCAAGTTCAGTCCTCACACAGTCATTCCAAAAGTATTTGGATGAATTACTGTGTATGCTAACCATTCAAACCCCAGTCATAGTTTCTGTCAATGGAAAAACGATACGAATAGAAAGATTTCAGTGTGCACCAATGGCAATCATAAACAGGTAATGTTTGTGATAACTTTTTAGATTCCCTACAGTGTGAAAATAGGCCCTTTGGCCCAACCAGCCCACACCGACCCTCCGAAGAGTAACCCACCCAGACCATTTCCCTCTGACTAACGCACCTAACACTACGGGCAATTTAGCATGGCCAATTCACCTGACCTGCACATCTTTGACTGTGGGAGGAAACCAGAGCACCCAGAGGAAATCCACACTGACACGGAGAGAATGTGCAAACTCCATACAGACAGTCGTCAGAGACTGGAATCGAACCTGGGACTCTGGTGCTGTGAGGTAGCAGTGCTAACCACTGAGCCACCATGCCGCCCTAATTGTCTCCTTATTTGCTGCTGGAAGATATCAAAGATATAAACAGAATAAGTAATGTTTGTGTTGGGCAATTTGTTCATTTTACCTATTGTTCTTTTGCAAAGAATATTAAGACTCTTTTAATATTTATAAATCAAGTGGTGCACACATTTTAATGACATCATGAGCATAGTGTTTGAATGGTTGACAAAGTGGAGAATGAATGATCAGGAAGCATCTGTAACACAATTGGTATTGTTAAAGGACCAAGCAACAGTTGTAATGAAACAAGTGATGTATTATAAAGGACGAAGCAGCAATTTTAATGAAACAAGTGGACATTTTTATAAGCTTAGACTTCAATAGTCAGAGAACAATTTCAATCCTCTGATGCATTTCCTGTTCTATAAATGCCACAATTTAATAAAGACAGACAAATACACAAAATAATCACAATCTCTTTTTTTGGCCTTTTCCATATATTGTTGAAATACTAAAACTTTTGCAAATATTTTGTTTCATTGAGTGCAAACAGTAGGAATAATGCCAACTGCAGTTCAGCTCTTTTACATATCATGAGGTTTCTATCAACTTCTCAAATTAGGGATTCTGCATCATTCAAATAGGATATCACAAAGGCAGAAGGTTAGTGTCCTGACAATCCAGTTCATCTGCAGTCATTTTGTTCTAGTAAGATTCAAATTAAATAAATATCCTGAAAGAAAAGAATGCTAAACATTCAAGATATATTGACTGCTTCAGTTTATAAAACAATAACTTGCAGATTACACAACTCAAGGCCCTTCACAGAAGAGACGATTGAATCACATTTAACACTACACACAGCTATATCCAGAGAGGAGACAGCTCGGTGGAGATATTTAGGGAGGAAATTCTGGAGTTTAGGCAACAGTCAACTAAAAGCATAAATGAAGCAATTAAATTGGGAATGCTTGAGAATCCAGAATTGAAAGATGGCAGATTATTTCAGAGCAGTGCTTCCCAGACTTTTTCCCACAGTGATATCATTTTGAGGTTGGTGAAATAACTCCACAGAGGCCGATATCTACCACCAAGATATCCTTTATTTACACATGAACAGTCCTGCCCCGTTCACAATCAAGTACCAGAGTGTCAATATCTCTGACACTCATCCTTTTTATATGTCAGCCAGGGCTCCCTGATTGGGCCAGATTAACAGCCCAATTCAGGGAACTCATATTCCAAGCAGTCCAGCCAGGTGACCTCATTACAATCACTGCAATTGGAAAATTGTTGTGACTCTCCAGTGACAACTGAGAGAAATGAGAGCCTATTGAAGCAGCAGTAAAGACCTCAGTCAGAGCACCACAGCGGCTATTGTTAGTGAAGAGCTCACAACCCAAGCTCATCCTACCATCTGGGGTTCCAACACTTTGGGAAGTTTTGTCTCAGAGGGTTTTCTGGGTTGAAGGAAATTGTAAGGTTAGATCGGTTTTCAAGACAGAATGCTGTTCAAAGAAGAGGTGCTTGCTTTATTCTTAACACAAGAATCTGAGAGAAAGAGAGGGAGAAACAGAGAAAGAGAGAGAGAGAGAGAGAAATAAATAATTACATAAATAACAAATTGGAGTGAGAAGTTCAATAAATGACCAAATTCACAGATGATATCAGACTACAATTGGTATTTGAATCTCAACTTAAATCCACAAAATATTTTGATGGAATATGCATCTGGGCATCAGGCAGCTAAAGATATTAATGAAGCAATTACATTGGGAATGTTTCACAATCCAGAATTGAAGGAGGGCCGATTATTTCAGAGCGGTGCTTCCCAGACTTTTTCATGACTTTAGTACTATCGAATTCTCTCCTCACTGTTGTGGAGTATCAGCCTTAACATGTGCATTATATTGTGGAGTGGAAGGCTAACCTACCACTTCTCACAACCTCAATTTGCCCCAACAGCCAATGCAGTGCCTCTGATTTAAGTGTTGTCACTGTTACAATACAACAAATCTGGCAGTCAGTTTGGACACAGCAAGGTACCACAAGCATAATACAACAATGTTGAGATGATCTTAGGGACTGGAAGGCCATTTGTTTTGCAGCAGTGTTGGATGCATCCTTCAGTTCATCCAAAGCATGTACAATGATTGTGTTTTGATAGCCCTGGCTGATCCTGAACTGACCTAATCCATTTAAAACCGAGAGCTGAAAGCCCATGTCATCTTGTCTTTAGGAATAAAACCATTTCAAACTGATCAACTATTTTACAACTGAAGCTACCCTTGTTACAGTTGCTACACTTCTGCAGCTGCATCCACCAAAAAGAGCTCATTTGGAGAGACAGTGCAAACGTGATAGGCTGAATTGCCTCCATCTACACCTAACAATTCACTTCACACTTTATAACAATTCAGTTGTTCTGTAACATAAATCAACATTTGTTGTCTGCTGTCTCAGTGGGACATAAAAGAATTTTATTTTGAAAAAGAACGAGGAGGTCTCCCAAGTGTCCTGATCAATGTCTGCCTCTCATTTGCCTCTCAACATCAATAAATCCGATTATTTGGGCGTAATCACATGCCATTTGTGGGAGCATGCTGTGTACAAATTGATTCTGCTTTTCCTATATTACAACAGTAACTACATTTCAAAAGTACTTAACTAGCTGTAAAGCACTTCAGAACATCAAAAATTGTGAAAGCAACTATATAATTGCAAGCCCTTCTTCCGGTGGTAGTGAGCTACCTATTTTGAAAAAGTTTAGTTGACATTAATTATTTGTTTACATACGTTAGGTAAATGTCTGATTTCACATTATGGGGGTGAGCTCAAAGGTGAATGGGAAGATGGTGAGCTGGATACCTGCCAAAAACACACCTAATGGGGGCTCAAAGTATCAGTATAATGGCAAGTTAACTGACGGTCCTAATTATTATGTGCAAATCATTAGGCAACTTGAGAAGAGGAAATGATATTGTCCATTTTGCAAAGTGCCACAAAATTACTGAATGATTTGTGCTGTGCTGCACCTCAGCACCAAATTCCTGATGAGTGTCAGAAGTTGCTTTATTTACACATTACCTAGTGAACATATCGCTGAAAGTTAAGGCTGGTACTTAATGACATAAATATCTTTTCAGTGATAATTCTATAACACAATTCATTCTGTACAATTCAGACAGGAGACATTTGAAATCATTATTCTGGGCTGACAGGGAATTGTCCTTTCCCCTCAACTTTCCTCTCCATCCATCAATGGCACCAAACTCCATTTGGACTTGCTCCAGTTCCAATGGTAGCCTCCTGGCGTTTCTAGGAAAAAGAGCTGTTTGATTGGCTAGAAATACTTGGAGGTAGGACCTTCTCTTCATATGCTGAAAGAGATCTCACTCTGAGATAATTAACATTCCATTAAATGGAGATCAGCTCTTCACTAACTTTTCTACCTGCGACTAGGAGAAAGTGAGGACTGCAGATGCTGCAGATCAGAGTCAAAAAGTCTGGTGCTGGAAAAGCATTCAAGAAGCAGAAGAGTCGACTTTTCAGGCAAACACCATTCATCAGGAATGTGGGGGTGGTGGGAAAAGGGGCTGAGAGATAAATAGGTGGGGTTGGATGTGGGGGAAGGTAGCTGGGAAGGCGATACGTGGATGCAGCTGGGGGGTAATGGTGATAGGTCAGTGGGGGGAGGTGGAGTGGATAGGGGGAAGGAAGATGGACAGGTGGGACAGTGCGAGAGGGCAGTGCCGAGTTGGAGGATAGAATCTGGGATGAAATGGGCAAGGGGAGATTTAGAAACCAGTGAAATCGACATTGATGCCATGTGGTTGAAGGGTGCCAAGATGGAAGATGAGGCGTTCTTCCTCCAGTCGTCTGATGGTTTGGATTTGGCGGTGGAGGAGGCCCAGGACTCTTCTACCTGGGGCAACAACCTTCACAACACATAAAACCCTGTCCGACATTTTTAAACCATAATATGTTGTCCTTTTCTACACATCCAGGAGCCCCTGCAAATATTTAACAGCTACAACAAATGTGATCACTGATAGGACACCGGATTGATATTGAAAATGTATAGGAGGTATAGCATATTGTCACATTAATGTTGTAGGCCATGCAATTAATACGTGTCTTCTCAGCCCCCATTCCACTCTTGCTGAACCATTCATTTATAATAGAATCCCTACAGTGTAGAAGCAGGCCATTCAGCACATCAAGTCTACACTGATCCTATGAAGGGTCTTTCACCTAGACCCACCCCGTCCTGGTAAACCCTGAATTTCCCATAGCTAATCCATCAAGTCTGCACATTCCTGGACTCTATGGTCAATTTAGCAAGGCCAACCCACTTAATGTGCACATCTTTGGACTGTGAGAGGAAAGAGTCAAGAGTGTGGTGCTGGAAAAGCACAGCAGGTCAGGCAGCAGGAGAATCGACTGGCTGATGAAGAGCTTATGCCTGAAATGTCAATTCTCCTGCTCCTTGGATGCTGCCTAACCTGCTGTGCTTTTCCAGCACCATACTCTCCATTCTGATCTCCAGTCCTCACATCCTCCCACTGTGTAGGAAACCGGTGCAGACAGGGGAGAATGTGCAAACTCCACACAGACAGTCAGCTGAGGGTAGAATCGAACCTAAGTCCCCAGTGCTGTGAGGTCGTAATGCTAACCACTGAGCCACCATGCCACCTAAGGACAGATAGGACAGATGGATCAAACAGAAACCTTTTATTATTCTTTATGTCCAGAAAGAAATAACAATTTGTATATATGTCCTGATTTTCATGATCACTGCACAGCCAGAATTCTCAGTAGTCAATGGAGAACTTTTGAAATGTGGTAATTGTTGTAACAGACGAAGAGTAGCCTGTTTGCACACAGCAAGCTCTGCCAAACAGCAAGATAAGCTGTTTGTGTTGTTATGGACCAGGCCAGACTCCCTCCAAATATTTTAAGAAAGTAACCTCGTCTCTAATCTATTCTTATTTTAAAGCTAAATGCAAAGTGGGTGTTCCAGGTGGGATGCAACTGGTCAAACCACTTGGCTTTAAGCAAAATATCATTTATTTAAACACAAACAAAAGAAAGCAGAATTTAGAATAACTTAATTATTGGAAAACTCAACAGAATATTCTATACAGCAACGTTACTGTTCCAATATAGTAACATTCTGTAAACACACCATTTGGCAAAAAAGTAAATTCAAACACAGATTCTTACAGGCAGGAAGGAACAACATCAAGAGAGATTTCAGAGAAAGTCAGTTAGGAATCATTTACTGAAGCTTGCAACCGTTCCGGTAGACACCTATCTTGTGTCTGCTACAACTAAAAAAAACACAAATCTGAATTAGGAGAACTGGCCATTCCCCTTCCATTGTTCAACTGTTTAAAAAAAACCCGATTCAGGCTAGCCCCTAGACTGTTCAGCACCTCTGCCTTTACAACCTCTATTCAAAAAAACCCAGGACAAAGTAACCTTTTTAAAGTGACTGCATCATCACAGTGTGATATTAATTGAAAGATGATTATTATCCAAGACACAGCATTTATTGAAATGAATGCTATGGGACCTTTCATAATTGACTCGATAGAAAAAGATAGAGTGCCAATTGGACATTTCATCTGAAAGACTGCACTTCTGACTGTGCAACACTCCCACCAATATCATGCCGGTCTGTTAGCCCAAATTGTTCTGCCACCATCTTGGAGTGGGACTGCAACCATGACCTTCTCGTGCAAAATTAAGAGCACTGGCAAATTAGCCCTAGGCTGTGGCTAGACCTCACACTGCCAGTTGCAGAAGGCCTCAAATACAGTGATGGATACCATAGTTTCTTTCCAGGATCATCTAGGCATAGCAGAGAAGCTGGAAATCAAAGAAACCCTTGTCCTCACCTCCACACATCAACTCAACCATGTCCCTACCTACCCCAATCTGCATCCATCCTGGACCTTTACAACAACACTTTGGCCAGATCAAGGAAACACATGAGATCCTTTGACTTCCCACCTCTTAACGATCCTTTGACTTCCCACCTCTTAACCAAAGTCATGAGCCACTCTCACAAAGAAAGTGCAAAGCATTTCACTAATCATTATTACTGAGCATCTCTCATATTGCTTAATTATTTATACTTCTCAATCGTTGCTACTTGAAATACAGAATGTTCCTTTTTTAATGTGCAGTACGGTGGCTCAGTGGTTAGCACTACTGCCTCACACACCAGAGACCTGGGTTCGATTCCTGCCTTGGGCGGCTGTCTGTGTGGGGTTTGTACATTGTCCCTGTGTCTGCATGAGTTTCCTCCCAAAATTCAAAGATATGCAGATCAGATGAAATGGCCATGCTAAGTTGAGCATAGGTGCATTTGTCAGGGGTAAATATAGGGCAGGGGAATGGTCTGGGTGGGTTACTCCTTGGAGGTTCAGTGTGGACCTGTTGGGCCAAAGGGCCTGTTTCCACACTGTAGGGAATATAATGTAATGTGCAGCCCTATTTAATCCAGCCACGTACCCTGTTTTAGTTTTGCAGGACTTCAAATTTGTTAATAGTTCAGGACTTTATTTCAGAGAACTGAATTTAGTTTGTGAACACAGTTTCATTTACTTCATGAGCTGTTTCTGTGTGGTGAGCCAGTTTTACTTGTATGGATTACGTAAATTATTTGTGTCACTTCCTGTAGGGGTTGAGATTGCTTGGTGAATTTGGTTTCCACATTATTCTACCCATAAGCTTAGAAATCTGATACTTGTGCAATATATAACTACTCCATTTTGAAAAAATTACCAGATGTCTTCTCATTGTTGCTGATTTCAGTAAACCATTTGGCCCCTCGAGCCTGTCCTATCATTGAGTCATGATTGATTTGCACCTCAATTCCTTTATCCGTCTCAATTCCTTATGCTAGGAGAAAAGAAGTAACTTGCAGTTACATAACATCTTTCACAAGCTCAGAACTTCCAAATTTGGCCTACAGTCAATGAAGTACTTTAGGAGTCATTCTTATGTAATAACTAAACATGACAGCTAATTTAAGCACAGCAAGCTCCCAAAAACAATAATGTGACAGTGATCGGGTTATTTGTTTTTCTTGTGTTGAATTCAGCTGCTCGTCTTGAATAGTGTCACAGGGTGCTTTCTGTCCAGCTGAGACAGAAAATGGCCATTCAGTTTAACATCCTATCTGAAAGATGCTTTATCTAATGAAAATCTGTTAATTTCAACTTTGAAGGTTTCATTTACTGTCACACCCCATCATTTCCAGGATTCCTGAGCAATGGGTGGAGTACCCCAGTGTCTTGCTGCTACTTTGTGACATTGTTTTTCCTGGGATAAGATTATGTGATGCAGTGAATGATACAGGTTGATCTGAAGATGATTGTGCGGCTGACCCAAATATCAGGCTGGATTACCACCTTGGATGTCTTCCATCTATGGCAATGTTTACAGACTATAGATGTTTTGGATCTAGCTCCCTCGTAATCCCATTTATGATAAAATAAAACTAATAGAAATAGGAGCAAGATTAGGCCATTTGGGCCCTTGAACATGCCTTGCCATTCAATAAGACCATGGCTGATCTACTCTAACTCCACTTTCCTGCCTCCTCTCCAGAATTCTTAATTCCTTCAGTGCTCAAAACCACTTGAAACTTTGTCTCGAACAGACTCAACAACTGACGATCCACATGATCACTGTCATAGAGAATTCCAAATATTCAAACACTTCTGACTGAAGAAATGTTTTCTCAACTCAGTCTTAAATGGCTTATCCCTTATCCTAAAATGGTGAGCCCTAGTTCTTCTGCCAGGGGAAACAGGCTTTAGTACAAAAATCACACCACTCCAATATTGAACGGAGAGCTGGAGAAGCCAGCATTTTTAAAAATGAAATATTAAACTTAAAAACGCCATCCTCCTGCTTGTGTGAATATAAAAATTCCCATGGCACTAATTCAAAAAAGAGCAGGGAACTTATCCCATATTCATCCCGCAATCAACACCACAAAGGACAGATTATCTGATCTTTGTGACACTGCTATTTATGAAAGTTTATTGAGTGTAAAGTGGCTGCTATGTCTCCTAGATTCCAACAATGTCAACACTGCCAAAAAACACTGCATTGGCTATAAAGCCATTTATGATATCATAATGGCTGTGGAAAGTGCTATACAAACGCTCATCCTGCTTTTTCTTTTCACAACATCTACCTTATCAAATTCTCCAAGGATTTATCCCTGGATAGTTTCAGCTAAAAGTAAGAAATCATCAGATAAGTAATTGTGGGGATGTGGCAGGAGGGGGCAAGACTGTATCAAATAAACAAAAACAGACTTAAACAAGACTAGATAAAGAATAGATTAAGTGTAGTTCACATTATTCATGTAATGTATTCATTCTGACTGCAGATTATCCCGACTAAACCCCAAAGGTAACTGTGTTTAAATCATCAATACTCGAAGGACAACAAATGCCCCAGTTACATAAGTTTGGGTCTTAATTAATGGAGTTTACAGAATTGAACACACTGCAGATATGATAACACAATGTTGTATTATTGGCCTTCAAGTTGACACATTTCTAATTAATTTCTTTACTGCATACAAAATACTTGGAGGAATATTTTTCTTGAGCTTTTTGGCCAATATTAGTGGTTTAGTTGGAAACCTCTGGAAAAGGATAAACAAAGTTTTCAGTGCAATCATTTATAGATGTTGAGTGGTATTTTCAACATTGGGTCAGGAACCTAGCTGCAATTAGGCGCTAACAGGAAGCAGAGAGAACGTGCAAGTGGGTCATTTTCAGGTTGGGAGATGTAACATTTATAGGTTAAGTGAGTGGATAAAGGTGTGGCAAGTGAAGTATAATATGAGAAAATGTGAATTTGTTCATTTGGCAGGAAGAATAATGGAGAAGCATAAGCGGGAGAGATTGAAGAACACTGAGGTGGAAAAGGATCTGGGAATCAGTGTGCATGAATACAAAAGATTAGTAAGCGGGTACAGAAAGTAATTAGAAAGCTAATAGAATGTTATTGTTTATTACAAGGGAAATTGAATACAAAAGTGGGGAGCAAATGCTTCAGGTAAACAGTGCATTGGTGGGACTGCATCTGGAGTACTGTTTACGGTCTTGGTCACCTTATTTAAGGAAATATGTAAACATGTTAGAAGCAGTTCAGAGAAGCTTTATTCCAAGAATGCTTGGAATAGGCCCATTGTCTTATGAGGAAAGGCTGGACAGGTTAGGCATGTATTAATTGGAATGTAGAAGAGTAAGAAATGACTTGATTGAAATGTATGAGATCCTAAGAAACCTTGGTGGGTTGGAGGTGGAGAGGATGTTTTCTGTTATTGGAGAATCCAGAACCAGGGGGGTCACTGTTTAAATGTAGCAGTGAGTTATCCATTTAAATCAGAGGCTAGGCAATATTTGTTCTCTTAGAGGATTAATAGTCTTGGTGGGAGTGGTGTAAGCAGAGTCCGTGAATATTTTTAAGGCATAGGTAAATAGATTCGTGTTAAGTAAGGGTTGACAGTTTATTGGGATAGGCAGAAATTCTGGATTTGAGGTTAAAATCAGGTTGCTTATGATCTTATTGACTGGCAGGGCAGGCATAAAGGGTTTAATAACACACTCCTGCTCCTGATTTGTATGTTTGCATATAATTCTGGATTCTGAATTTTTAAAGGGTAAGATATAATTAAGTGCAAGAAGTAGGATCGCCATCTAATTAAGAACAGGGAGTTGGCTCCCAAGTTTCAAAGCTTAAAGGCTAACAAATCCAGTGGACATGATGGCCAGAATCCTACGGCTTTAAAGGCAGGAACTGCAAAATAGAGGTGCATTGATTGTAAAACTCCCTAGGTTTGAGTATTGCTAAGAAAAGACACATTTTGTCAAAACTTTTCATCTTGCACTCTTTGGACAATTGGCAATAATACCAATGTTAATGGGAACAATATTTTTATTGTGTATGAGAAAACCATGTTGAAGGATTGGAAGATGGACTCTGACTAGCAGAAACATTGCCATGGAGAATGCATCAGTCAGATGATTGACAGTTAACTGTTGAGTTTTGTTTACATTTTTATCAGGCAGTTTGACTCTGATTGGCCGCAGTATTACCATGAGGACTGAATTGGAGAATGGATGTTGCTTATCTTACATAGTTGAAACAGGCATTATGTGAAGATATATTATTTCTGTCTAACAACAAACAAGGCTCTGTGTATTTGCATTAACGGACCACACTGAAAACCTGCCTGACAATCCTGAATTGGTCGTCAGCATAATGTTTAGCACAATTGGGATTATTTAGCCTATTGTGTTCTCACATTAAATGTTGGATATTGTGTTTACAGTTTGCAAGAATGAGCTGGTTGGCCATGGTCAGTATCTTACATGTTGTAAACAGCAAAAAGGATACATTGTTCGCTATGATCCACCCAGTCTTTGGGAGATAGGGCCTACATACCTAGCATCACACTGGCACCGAAATTCATACACCACATTACTCATTTGGGTGATATTCAGACCTTTTTTTGTCTTGAGTGATGAACACCACTCATGTTGCTCCTGCATTGTAATACACCTAGCTTCACCTGTTGCGCAAACGTTTGCAATACTTTACCCTTCCAGAGTAAACTGAAGAAGACTGGGCACTTTCCAGGACCACCGGTGGTGGCTTAGGCCTGTTTATGAGTTCAGACAATATAAATGAGAAATGATCTGATCAAAGGAGTCTTTATCTTGTAGGATGACTTTAATGCACTCTGTTTCAGCATTTAGTTTACAAAGTGTACAACTTGCTTGGGCCCTACTTACAACATTGGAAACAAGGCCAATCTTATAGAGTGTGGAACAATAGGAATCTCAATGAGTTTATATTGACCAGTGAAGGTAGGCTGAGAAACACGTGGCTGATTTTTCGGGTAGTACATCAAGGAAATGGAGCTCAATTGACTGTTATCTCCAATATATTTCCAATACGTGGATGATCCATTTGCTATATTTGAGTCTGCAGCTCATAAAAAATATTTTCTTACATGTCTTAATGGGCTCCAACAAGTCCTCAAATTTACTCTCAAAGTGCAGTAAACAAATGTGTGGCTTTTTCTGGATATTTTAGTTGACGGTTTGACCGGGGATTCCGTAATACTATAAGATTGTAAGATAGAGGAGGAGAATTACTAATTTCTGTCACAAGCCTGGGCAATATACACATTAGGATTCCGATACTTCCATCCGCTATAGGATTAGCCTTATAAATAGGTCTGAGCTATTTTTTTCAAAATGCAAGCTTGATGCTGAAACAAGGCATATCAAAATATTCTTACAGGATAATGACTACCTTGATCAGATCATTTCTTGTTGTATATCACACAAACTCATCAATGCTTGTGGCCCTGAAAAATGTTCAGTTGAGCTCAGATTGCTCTGGAAGGTTAAAGTATTTCAAATATTTGAGGTACACATGAAACTAAATGTTCCACATTGCTATTACACAGTAGCAACATGAGTCTTATTCACCACTGACAGGAAGCTGTAGTCAAACCAAAGGGATGATATTCCTATACTATCAGTACTACCAAATAACTATTTATATTCCCGAGATTCTGGAAAGGTCCCAGCTGGATTAGAAAACCACAGAAGTAACACTTCTGTTCAAAACAATGAGACATAAAGCAATAGGGAAATGATAGCATCAATTATTAAGGAGGTAATAGCAGCATATTCTAAAAATTACAGTCAGGTAGAGTCAACATGATTTTGTGAAAGGAAAAATGTATTTGACAAATTTATGAAGAGTTCTTTAAGAATGTGAAAGCAGGCTTGATAAATTGGAACTAGCAGATCTATGTATTTGGATTTCAACAGGCATTAAATAAGATGTTACATTAAAGGTTACCACACAAGTTCATGGTGCTGAAAGTGATAGATTAGCATCAACAGAGGATCGGCTAGTTAACAAAATACACAGAGAAATGGGATAAATGATACAGTTTCAGATTGGTGAACAGTATCTATAGATTCCAATGGGATCAGTGATCGGACTTTGAATATTTACCATCTATATTAATGGCTTGGATTAAAAGACTGAAGTAATATAGCCACATTTGCTCATGATAAAAAAAGACAGGTAGCAAAGTAAGTTGTAAGGAGGATTCAAAGGTTCTCTAAAGGAATTTACACAGATTAAATGATTAAGCAAAATAATTGGCAGGTCAATAGCTCCACAGAGGCTGGTATCCTGTCACCATAAAGTAACCTTTTATTTACACATGGAGAGTCCCTGACACTGACCAGCTCTTAGGGTGAATGGGATGTCTGACACTCCTGTTTACACCTGTTAGCCAGAGCTCCATCATTAGAACAGAGTAACAGCCCCAGTCAAGGAACTCATATTCTTTGTGATCCACATGTCTGACCTCATTATGAACATTGCAAATATGATGTGTGAAAATATGAAATTATCTCTTTGGCATGAAAATTAAAAAAAAAGAACAGTATTTAATCAGAAAGAGATTGCAGAATAAAGGATCCTGTTGTCCTTGTACTTGAATCAGAAAACTTTAGCTTATAGGTGATGCATGTAATTAGGAAAACATATGGAATGATCACTTTTAAAGCAAAGGAGGATGGAATATACAAGATGTCTTCTGTGTTAAATTCCAAGAAGGACCAGGAGGCTGAAATGTTAAACTGCGGGTGTTCACTCCACAAGCAGCAAGGCTAGACTGAGCGTTTTGTTCAGCTGATGATATCATCAATACATTACATGATCAGACTCCTAAAGTGACAGTCCATCATACTTACACAAATATACAACAGATGCCTTAACAAAGCGTTAGTGGGGCCGAACCTGGGCCTAAATGTTCATACAACCGTGGGAATTCTATGGCCTATCCAAAATGGTGCGGTAAACCTGGATCTAGAAGTCCCACTTCCATTCATGACAGATTTTGTTGCTGCCAAACAGAAATGAGGGCTCACCATGACTCACACAGGGCTGAGTTTAAACAGAATCCATTTTCACTAAAGCCAGGTCCATATCCTGCAGTTTGTGAGTTGCAACTTTTTAGATTAAGCATAAATAGTCTTCAACTGCAGTTTCAATGGTGTTTTGTTAATATAACCCTAAGTACTTTCTTTATAACATTATTACTGTTTCACAATGAGGGAGTATGTCCACATTTGATTGACAGCTCAAAGAGGTTATTGAAGGATTACCTTTAATATAAATACATGTATAGTATTTGATTGTATGGGAATTATGTACTTGAGTTTAGAAGAATAAGAATGATCTTATTGAAACATATAAAATCCTAAGTCACTTGACAGGGCAAATGCTGACAGGGTCTTTGTCTTTGTGGGGAAATGTAGAACAACGCGGTGCTGTTTGAAAATAAGGCATTTCCAAATTAAGCTGCAGCTCAATTGGAATTCCCTGAGGGTTTGTTAATCTTTAGAATTCTCTTCCCTAGCAAAACTTATGGGTCATTGAACATATTCAAGTATGAGTTACATACAGTGAGGGAGTCAAGATCCTGTGGGATATACAGGAAAGTGGAGTTAAGACAACAGTGAAATAAGCCCATCGCCGTACTGAATCAAGGAGCAAGTTCAGGGACATAATGGCCCACTCCAGCTCTTAGTTCTTATGATCTATTGAATGCCTTTCAGAACTGACAAATTATTAGTCCCACACATTGGCAAACTGCAGCAGAGGTGCAGCAGAAGTAGGATTTGTCAATTCATGATGCAGAGAGAGCAAAATGGTACCTACCCACGACTAAACAAAACAGCAATGGCTGCCTAGCCACAGTTATAGAGAAACAAGCTGGTGGCTGCAGCAGTGCTGTGGTAGCTGTAAGGATTGTACAAGGGGGAGTGAGCCTGCACCTGAATTATTAACCCCACCAATTCCTTCACACATCACTCCCTGCCCTGAACAAACCACATTAACTTGGGCGTGGTCCATTGGCTGCTTACATTGTCGACTGAAAATCCTAAGTGGCCTGGGAACAAGACCTTAATAGATTCTGTAACAATAATTGACTGGGAAGTAATGGCCTCATTGAAAATGATTTGGGGGTTGGAGTTGTGGCTGTGAACTGGAACAGAGACTGATATTACAAAATTTCATGCCTGTCTAGTTCCAACCAGGACCCTGACTAATTGAAAATTCCTGAATGTGCTGAAACAGGCCATTAGCACAACCAGTTCATGCCAATGTTCAACATGAGCCTCTCCATAGCCCTTTGCATCAAACTCTATCAATATATCCTTCCATTTCTTTCACCTTCATAAACTTACCTAGATCCCCCTTAGAGATATCCAACCACATCTACACCTTATGGAAGAGAGTTCCACAGTCAAACCACTCTGGGAAAACAAGTGGTTCATGAATTCCTACTTGGATTTATCTTATAAAACATGTTTATTTCAACTGTGTGTTTAACTGGCACTTTTGGCTAATAATAGCTTCTTTCTTCCCATTGTCTAATAGTTACTTTAGCTGAAGTAATTGTGGGGCGAATTAGCTTTAATTATCGCCTCACCCAGGATTAAGGAATTAAATTGCCCTGCAGAAATAGCACTTATTCTGTATATATCCTTGTGTTGAAATCAACAGAATAACTGTGGGTGAATCTGGCTCTGAATGACTTGTTCTCAGTATCAATATTTATTTTGCAGCTGGCACATTTTCAGAGTTTTCCATTTTCTACAGTGCTCAGTTCTGCACATTTTTTTGTTTGTTTTAGTTCCCCTTTTATATCTCATGATGGGCTCCCACATTTCACATGAAAAGCTGTAGAGTCCTGCTTGTAAAATACTGCTTCTTTTTCCTACAAATATTTATACAGCAGTCATTCACAAGAAAAAGCATAACGAGGGAACATAATGTTAAATTTAACGTTTGGGAGCTTGCTGTGCACAAATCAATGCATGCTTCCTGTGTTACAAAGGTGGCTACATTTCAGAAGGACTTCATTGGCTGGAAAATCAATTTAGGAAGTCCTAAGGCCATGAAAGGTATGACACAAATGCAGTGCTTTATTTTTATTCTGAAGAAAGTTCATCATTGCAAGAGAGATGGATAATATTTGTTAATGACTAGGACTGAAATTATTTAGGTACAGCTATATCAGAAGCTGGTCCAACATTGATCTATGGTATCTGGGCGGCATGGTGGCACAGTGGTTAGCACTGCTGCCTCACAGCACCAGAGACCTGAGTTCAATTTCCATCTCAGGCGACTCTCTGTGTGGAGTTTGCATATTCTCCCCGTGTCTGCGTGGATTTCCTCCAGGTGCTCCGGTTTCCTCCCACAGTCCAAAAATGTGCAGGTTAGGTGAATTGGCTGTGCGAAATTGCCCGTAGTGTTAGGTGAAGGGGAAAATGTAGGGGAATGGGTCTGGGTGGGTTGCGCTTCGGTGGGTCGGTGTGGACTTGTTGGGCCAAAGGGCCTGTTTCCACACTGTAAGTAATCTAATCTATGTCTGTTAAATACTTCGCAGACAAGTTAAAAAAGTTCAATATAACAGGTATGCATGATTAGTCAAAATCATTGAGATCCCTCCCCACAGCGTTTTGCCACTTTATCTCCATTGAAGTGATTTTCAATCATGACCATCAGGGAGATAAAATAGTCCAGTCAAATAATTTCTACAGCATGGGAAGAAAGCCATTGTGTCCATTTTTGTGACAGATCTCCAAAGCAGTAATGTGTTTGAATGCCATCCACCATCCTCCAAGTAACACCGCACACTCTTTATTTGTTAATAGAGTCATACCGTTATACATCAAGGAACAGAACCTTCTGTCCAACTAGTCCATGCCAACTATGTTACCAAGTTGAACTCGTCCTACCTACCTGCGCTTGGCCCATATCCCTCCAAACTTTTCCTATTCATGTCTTTTAAACATTGTAAATGTACCTGCATTCACCACTTTCCCTGTCAGTTCATCCCACACACGAATCACTCTCTGTAAAAAGGTTGCCCCACGTGTCCTTCTTAAATCTTTCTTCTCTCACCTTAAAAATGTCTCCTAGTTTTGAACTTCCGCACCTTAGGGAAAAGACTTTTGCAATAACTAATGCTCTCTTGAATGCATCGATTGAATCTGCCTCCACTATACTCACAAGCAGCGCATTCCAGATTGTAACCACCCTATGTGTGAAAAAGAGTCTCCTCATGTCTCCATTGCTTCTTGTGCCAAATCCTGGGGAAGATCCTGGAAATTTGCTCCCCATTCTAAAATAAATTGCACATTCCATCCACTTCTTTAGAGTACCTTCTTTGTATTTAAGTAGTATAAATATTCAATAGTAAATAAATAATTGCATTCACCCTTTTAGCTAGAAATATGTACTCCAACTAGAAAAAATAAATCTTAATGGCTGAAGGGATTAAACTTTGAATACGTTTATGCTTGCAGATGAGTTTCAGGCCCACCTGTTTCTTAGCTTCATAATGTTGAAAATGAATTAGTCACATTGTGTTAAGAACAAACTGTTCCTGGAACAGAAGGATCTGAGGAGGCTTTTTGTGAAATAATATCCACTGGTTCCAGTTTTCCTCCACACTGTAATATTGACAATTTTCTGGCAGAATTGTTAGTTCAGCAGAAAACCATGGAAAAGTTATAGGACAGAAAGTAGTCTACAGACTATGGTGTCTGTCCTGGCCGAATAAAATAATAGTCCATTTTAATTGCACTTTGCAGCAATTGGTACATAGCCTTACATGTATGTATAAAGAATGCATATACACATGCACTAGATGTCCTTCTTGGAGATTAAAACAACTATTAAATGCTGCAAATAGAAGTTGGGCCTCAGTTATCACAGGCTTGCAGCAAATTATTCCTTGCTAAATTTGACTGATCGGATCATTATATTATTTTCAACCCCTTTCCCATTTTTCAGACCCACCAGTTTTCATTTCTCAGCTGTACAGTAAGTGTTGAACTGAATTGGCAAGCAAAAGTCACAGCCCCAGCCTAATCCTAAATTCACATGGTGTCCAGGTTTGTCACACTCTGCCCCACCATATTCTAACTCATATCAAGTCCCATTTATATATTGCCACTTCTGCTCACCAACCTTCATTGACTCCTGGTTTTGCTGTATCTTGATTTTTAAAATTCTCACTTCCCTTTCAAATCTTTCACTAGTCTTGGCTTGTTACCTCGGAGAAAGTGAGGACTGCAGATGCTGGGGATCAGAGCTTAAAATGTGTTGCTGGAAAAGCGCAGCAGGTCAGGCCGCATTAAAGGAGAAGGAGAATTGACATTTCGGGCATAAGCCCTTCTTCAGGAATCAGGAGGGTGTGCCAAGCAGGCTAAGATAAAAGGTAGGGAGGAGGGACTTGGGAGAGGGGCGTTGGGAATGCGATAGGTGGAAGGAGGTTAAGGTGAGGGTGATAGGCCGGAAAGGGGGTGGGGGGGTGGAGACACCCCCACAAACTCCATCAACAAACACATCGACCTGGACCCAATATACCAACCACTACAGCGGACAGCTGAAACTGACAACCGGAAGCGGCAGGGACAGACCACTATAAACACCGGAGGAAACATCAAAGAAGCGCTTCGCAGGAGGCTCCCAAGCACTGATGATGTCGCCTAGCCAGGGGACGAAACGTTTGCAACAAAAACTTCCAGCTCGGCGAACAGAACCACAACATACATGACTGATTCCTTCGGACACTAGGTTTTAAACTAAGACCTCAACAATAATTAACTGTTGTCCTAGCCCACTGGAAATAGTAAATGTCACGGTTTTCCTTTGAATTCTTAGTGTGTTGATATGCCTTTCTGATCAACATTATAACTGGATAGTTTTTCTTCCTGAGAGTCAGAGGGAGAGTCCTCAGCCGGTTTTCAACGCAGCCTCCTGAGCTTGCTCCCCTTTCTCTGCCAAAAAAAAGTTAATTGAATGCAAGTTTTATTTTATGTATTCTGTGTTTATAAAAGCTATGTTTCTAGATTTGTTAATTGTAGGCAAGTTTCCATTTCTAACATGTGAATATTCTCATAAATATGCAAATCAAAATGGAAGAGATAGGGCTTTCCATGCTTTATCAGGGGGTTTGCTGGCTGGTTTCATTTCCCTTAGGGAAAATGTACATTTCAGTTCAGCTGTCTCTTGTTTAATTCATCCTGATTCCATTGAAACTTAGCCAACCTGGTTGGGCGATCACTTTGACAACTTTACGTCAATATTTTTGAGCTGTTTTTAAACATATTTCAGTCCATAAAAGTCCCAGATATTAAACTGGACAATGGAATTTAAAAGTCAATAGTCAATATTTTATAAATTTCTGATAATGACAATACTTCCCCCAACTGGAGTCAACATTTTCTTTTGTAGAATAAATTATCATGATTGCCGCACACCATTGCCAAAACTTTAATCATGTCGAGACAATCGACAAAATTCCACTTTTTAATAATAAAGTTAAAAGGCGAATTGACAAGATGTTAGCTGATATCAAGGAGGTGCTGCAAGAAACATTGTTTACTAGTGGGAAACTTAATTTGTAGATTCATGAGTCCACCTGTATAATCGAACACTGGCCTGAACACACGGACCAGTAGGTACAGGGACAGCTTCTTTCCAACCATTATTAGACTATTGAATGGACTTTCTAGCCTCAAATAATGTTAACATTGCTAATGTTGATTTCTCTTGTACACCCTGTGCAATGTTACCTGTATACCTCAATCTAAGTCTTTCGTTCTGTACATCCTTGCTTATTAGGATCTGCCCGAATTGCTCATAAACAAAGCTTTTCACTGTACATCAGTGACAATAAATCAATCAATATTCAGTAAATTGATTGTAACTCCATTCAAAAGAATATTTTCTTTCGTAAGAAGCTACCAAATTGTGTGATCAATGAAGAACTGTTTCAGGTAACAGATACCTACTTCAGGGAAAAGAAACTGACTCAGGCTACATGTTTGAGCATTTGCAAGAGCAAAATCCTGACAGTCAGATCACCGCTTGCATTCTCTACTATGAAGCACTTGTAACCAAAACAATGTCACCAGAGTTAGGAGCAGTGTTAGAGCAACCATGAAAATTGTGAATTACATAAAATTATGGTCATTAAAATCATATTTGTTTGCTATTTATTTTGTGTGCAGAGATTGGGACTGATGGTTTTAACTGCTCATGTTAGACCAATTCTTGAAGGGCTGACATAGAAGCAATGCTAGCTTTTCCCTGCTGCCATGAGGTATCACCATAGAGTTCACAAAATATAGTGAATGGGAATATTGTTGACTTTATGTCCACAAGGCTTTATTTAATCTAATTGTTAAATACGTCAATAGTGTACAATGTTCTTTAGTTTAAAAGACTATTTTCTACCTTGGGGTGCATCAATGTTATGTTATTTTTGTTAAGTCAGTTTAAAATCCAAGCATATCTATCCTCTTCTGCCCCACCCAATGGATAACAGGTCAGGGATACAACGGACATTCACATTTCCACCATTGATTCCCAAAGCCTCTACAAGATGCATTTTGCAACAGACTGAGGAAGATTCCTTCTAATCTTCACCATCTTTCCCATTGAAGACATTTGAGCTGCTTTCCGAAAGGAAACTTGATACCTTGAAGGAATTGAACGGTCTTCATCCAGTTCATATTATTCAGATAGAACTGCAAAGCCTCTCCAAAGCTCTCAGCCTTACCAACATCTGATTGACATTATCCATGGAACAAAATAATAGTTGCACACATTAGCCAAGAAAAATGTATGATTAATCCATGTCATTTTATGTTATGCTATGCTGACATAAGCAGTCAGGAACAATTGATTCAACTTAGTTTCAAGTTAGACAGATCATTGTGAAACAAATGACAAATGTTTATTCTATTACAGCTTAGTTCTTCAATATCAGGATTATTATCGAATAGTATATAGTTATAATTATCTAACAACATTTAACAAAGAACCAAAATACCAATTACTCAGATATACCTCTTGATTAAAAAGAAGGGTAATCAGATAACTAGCTTCATTTCACCCCGGCTTATTTTAAAACATATTTTCTTTAATTTGTTTTTTCATTGAGCCTATCTACAAATTTAGAACAGTACCATGACATTTTTCACATCCATCAGGGAGAGCTTCCATTTAACATTGCATCTGTGAGCGAGTACTTCCACACTGCCTTGATGCTGTACTGGGAACACCGCCTGGATTTTGCACTCAAGATAGTTGAAATGGAATTTGAAAGCATGATCTTCTCGAGGGAAGCAAGCTACAAATTATACGTGTACCGAGGCAGGTTTGTAAAGGCCACATCTTCTTTGTAAATCTTTCTTTATTTTGGAGTGGTGGCCAAATGAGAAACGGACTGTTTTAACCTGGGAACAAGTTGTTGCATTTTTAAAACAAGCTACTGGAACTAATGAAGAAAAAAAAAGCAAAAGAATTCTGTATGCTGGAAATCTGAAACAAAAGCAGAAATTGCTGGATAATCTCAGCAGCTCTGGCAGCATCTGTGGAGAGAAATCATAATTTTGAGTCCTGTGTTTATGCTGTTGCTTTATTCAAGAAATGGAAGCAGATGTTCAAGATGCTGCTCAACTTCATTGTGTGTAGAGTAGGCTTCACTCAGAGATAGATTGCTGATTGGTTTGTAGAATGAACGTAGGTTGTAGAAGCCAGAAGTCATCAGCATGTCAACAACCCCCTAACTGACTTCTGAGCAGTTTCTCTTTCTCTGCAATGAAGCAACCAAAACCCAAAAGATAACTAGCTAATCTCTCTCACCATTTCCTAAAAGCTGTAGGATATAACCACTAACTGAGGGATGGACAATTAGTGTAGCAACTGCCCTATATCTACAGCAAAATACCAAAAGAACATGGAAATAAGTTTGAAGAATGGATGGCTTGGGAGACAAAAGGGGTACCTCATTGAATCCTGTGAACTGGTGTTATGCAACAATGTTTCCCTAATAGTGTTTTCCCTTTACCAATAACATTGATGTTTGTTTGCTTTTCTGTGTTTGTCTATGTGATGCGTAGAATTTAAGGGGGTCAGAGTTTCATCCAACATAGTTGTAGAATGACGATTCATAGTTTTGTTTGTCTGTAGTTGTAATGAATAGTAAATTGTTATTAAGAACAAAAATCTGGTCAATATTTTGCACTAACCTGTGTTCATCAGACAGGAAATTGGAGACTTTGAGTAATTTGATTAAATCTTCCAGGGACTTGAGAATCTGAACATTTTCCAAAGTGGATTGTGACCGTACCTAGAGCAAATTATATGATAGCATCTATAGATGTCCATATGGTGCCATTTACAATCACTGGAAACCTCAGCTCACATTACAACCAATGAAATACTTTTTATAGTGCAATCACTGCTGTTTTGTAGGAAATGTAGCAGCCAATGTACATAATATTGGAAGGTCACACAAATAGATAACACTAGAACAATATGAGAGAATCAAAAATGTCAACCCAAATACCATATTAAATTAAGAAAGACTTATATTAATGAGTCATATTTCACCAGCACAAAACATTTGAAAATCACATTATAGACAACAAAAATGTAGTCACTGTATGAAAGTTGGGAGTTAACTTATCTATACAAGCTGTTTCAAACGGCAACGTTGATGTACTGATAAGCTTATTTCATTGAAGGATAAATATTAGCCAGAACACTGTTGAAACAAATTACTGCAGATGCTGGAATCTGTACTGAAAACAACAACTGCTGGAGATCACAACGAGTCAGGCAGCATCCATGGAGAGAGAGCAAGCTAATGTTTCAAGTCTAGATGATTCTTCATCAGATCTTCAGTTCTAATGAAGGGTTATCTAGACACAAAATGTTAGCTTCCTCTCTCTCCATATATGCTGTTTAGCCAGAATACTCCTACTCTTTGTCACAAAAGTCCATGAAACATTTTACACCTACCTGAGAAGACAGTGAAGGTTTCAACTTAACATTATCTTTGAAAGGCAGCAAAGCTAACAGTGGAATACTCCCTCGCTAACACTGGAGTATCAACCTTGAGAGTTGTGCACAAAGCCCACAGTGAGATTTAAACCCACAACCTTCTAATGTAGTAGTGAGAGTACTGCCAATTGAGCCACCAGCAGATACCTTAAATTAAGTTACAACAGTAGGATAAATGGTCATAGGTTCAAACTGCGAGGCAAATTTAAGTTATGTAAGAAGGATATACTTCACTCCAAACAAGAGAAGATCAACACTTGAAAGAGACTTTCATAGGTAGTCGTAAGGACAAAGAACCTGCAGTCATTGAAGAAATATCCAGATGCCTCGATAGATGAGGAATATGTAGGAACCTTGCAGATAAAATTAAAATGTGTCCAGTGGCCTTCCTAATCAGCAATTACATTGTGCACATCAAGTCTTTGTTGCACCATTTATAATGGAATTTTAACCAATGAAATCACTGCTCAGAACAGCATTTCTTTTATTTCACTTTTCCTAATGGCTCCACTTTATTTAATCTTTGTGATGTACTCTGCTATTCTACAGACCACAGGGAGCTATTCCCACTATTATGTTGCATTAAAGGCAAAGATCATGCTGTTACTAGCTGAATCAATAATGGGAAATTGTTTTCAGATGTCTAATACACACTCACCCAAATCCATGCTGGGTTGTACCAACTAATTCCAGAGGATTTTTTTGTTGTGTGATTTGCACACACAAAGGATACTTGTTGTTATGTCACAAAGTAGCGTTAAAAATTTTCCGGAGTCCAAAAACTAGAATGCCTTTTGTTTCCAATGTTGTGAACAGTGTTTATGATTAATGTTGTCTATTTTGAGCTTGACGATACATAACCCTTTCATTGCATTATGTTTGCCACCTCTGTATTCCTGAAGATTTCATCTTGTGAATTCCTGCCTCTCTCTGACAGGGCTCTATTATTGCACCATTGTTCATGCAATACATCCATTTTCTTGGTACCTGGATTCCCTCAGCCAACTGGGCAACATATAGACTTTTTGTTATTTGGTCAGCTGATTCTTCACTATGAGTCAAACAGCCAGTATACTCAAGGAGGATATATTTATATCTTATACACAAAAACTTTGAATGAAAACTGAAAAGAAATGTCATTGTCCCTACGATTTTTCCCGTGTTTGCTCATAACAGTGTCCTGATGATTAATAAGAACAGAGGATTGACGAGTAGGGGTAGGACCTGTCAGCCTGTTTTGCTATTTAATAAGATCAATAACATTATTGTCTCCATTTTCCTGTCTACCTAGAGTGCTCTCACTTTCTCTCTTCCCATTGCTGTCCCTTGCCCCATCAACATGCCCACCACCATCACATCCCCCATGTCTATCAAAAATCTATCAAACTTCCACTGTTTTCTGGGGAAGAGGACTTCACAGAAAAATAATCCTTTCAGGGAAAGGATTTCTCCTCATCTCCATGTTAAAAGAAAGTCTTCTTATTCTTAAACTGTGTTTCCAAGTTCTAGATTCTCTGACAAGAGAAAAATCCTCTCAGAATTCATCGTCAAGTTCCCTCAGGAACTTATTTCTTTTAATAAAAACATTCCTCATTCTCCAAACTGCAATGATAAAAGCCAGTCTATTCAAACATTGCTTCATAAGATAAACCCTTCATCCTAGAAATGAGTTGAGTGGACTTTCTATGAAATGTTTTTTTAACATGTTTATATCCTTTTTCAAATGAAAAGACCAAAGCTGTGCTCAGTACCCCAGGGGCAGTATCTAATACAGGTCTGTATGATATGAGCAATGGTCAGATTTGTGAAAGAATTGGATGAGAAGTCTGGTAGGGAAATCTTGTGGTTGGGACCATCTTGCTGCATCCTTTATGCTTTTGCCAAGCGGTGAGGCGAGATTCGTGCTAAACAGTGGCAAGCGGCTAAAGAAAGGAGTGTATTGCTTGTTCAAAGGCTTATTGAAGCCAAAATTTGTCCCATTAATGTTCACCTTCCCATCTTATCCACACGCCAAACAAACATGCCTTCCCGTTCAGTGCAGACACAAAACCTGGAAGCTTATCACAGTTGTCAACAGTCCTCAGTCAAATCAAGGAAGATAGACTTCATAAAGGAGGTCCTGTCACAGAGCGCAGCAGTTAACTTCTGAGGAGGAATATGAAGACATGGAATGGGGCAACATCACTTTTGGTGTGATAGAGGGCTACAGTATCAAACATTACCAGATGTTATTGATACCTGGTTCCAATAACAAATAAAAACAGAAATTGCTGGAGCAAGTCATCAGGTCTGGCAGCATCTTTGGAGAGAAAACAGAGTTAACATTTTGAGTTCAGTGACCCTTCTTCCAAACTGATTCCAGTAGATTGATTCACTGGAAATATGTTGCACTCAAAAGGCAAGCCATCCCATTCTGTTCGCAGGGATAAATGTTGTTTGTTTTACTTCACTTCTGCACTTTGAATAAAAGTCAATGTTTTCAACTGCTTGAAGTCTTTTCAAAGTGTGATGGTGCCACATTGAACAATGAGAAGATGTTAGCCTACACTGGGCATTTGCGAAAGAGTAGAACTCACTGAGACAAAGTTCTAAGATGGCAGGGCACTAAGGATGGAAAAACTGGGTAGCTAGGTCCTTATCGTAGCAATAAATTTTGAAATGTGCACTTGTGCTTGCAATGATGTATAAGTCGTACTACTCTTTTATCCTGAGAAATATGTGTTTCGTTTTCCCTCCCACTTTGTGCCTGGGGAAGGGGACCTCCTGGCTAGTATCACTTGACTTGGTGCATGGCTGGGCTTTAAAAATGTCACTGGCATCTGGAATCCTGGGAGCCCTTGGTTACAATGAGTACTTCCACCTCTGACAAAAGGGAAAATAGCAGGGTGAGACATCATAGAGGTCTTGTGCATCTTATTGGAGTGAGTTTTGGGCAGTACCATGAGAAATATCATTAGGGCCCACAAAAAGATGCCCTCCATGAAATGTTCCAAAATTGACACTTGGCAATTTCTGTGAAAATTCAGCCCTGTCTTTTAAAGAAATTAGTTACTTGCATAGACGGTAGCATTTTACTTCCTCTGTATCAAGCAATATTAATGCAGCACTGAAATTAAGAATCTGAATGATCACATTCATACAGAGCATGTAACCAGTCTATCAGCCAAATCAATTGAATGATGTTGGGTAAGCAGTATCCTTATGTATATACAGCGAGTAGGGGAATCCCTAATCTTGCCTTCTTAATAAAATAGATTAGATTCCCTACAGTGTGGAAACAGGCCTTTCGGCTCGACAAGTCCACACCGACCCCCCGAAGTGTAACTCACTCACACCCATTTCCCTCTGACAAATGCATGCAACGCTATGGGCAATTTAGCATGGCCAATTCACCTAACCTGCACATCTTTGGACTGTGGGAGGAAACCAGAGCACCCAGAGGAAACCCACGCAGACACGGGGAGAATGTGCAAACTTCATGCAGACAGTCGCCCGAGGCTGGAATTGAACCTGGGTCCCTGGCGCTGTGAGGCAGCAGTGCTAACCACTGAGCCACCATGCTGCCCCTTATAGCCATTAAATTAAAATTAAAAATAATATAAACAGGAGGGAAATAAATCATCTCATATTTTCTAGCATATGAAGACAAAAGGAAATTAAAATTCAAAAAGGGGTCTTTAAAGCAACAACTGACCCTAGATCTCATTTGACATGTGGTTCTATGCTAATATCCATGTGTTTGGTTGACTAGAAGGCTATGTCAAGAACAGTCTCCAAATTTAGGTTTCTTTACATGGTAATCTGAAAGATATCAACCTTTAATCTTATTGTTATATTTTTATGAGTGTTCTCCAAACTCTACTATCCTTCATCTTCCAACTCACTTCTCTACCTAACTCCAGCCACACTATCATATTTATACCCAGTGTGGAGCAGCCCTGTGACCTTGTCTCAAGGTTGCTCCGGAGTCCTAAAGCCGCTTACATGACAAGACCCTAATATGCTCTCTGCAGTTGTGAGATCAAATAGGCCTAACTATAATCATTTGTATTTATTCCCACAGCTACCTGGATTACACCTTTTCCCACCCTACCTCCTGCAAAAATGCCATCCCGTATTCCCAACACTTCTGCCGTACCTGCTCCCAGGAGGACCCGTTCCACCACAGAACACACCAGATAGCCTCCTTCTTTAGAGACCGTAATTTCCCTTCCCACGTGGTTAAAGATGCCCTCCAATGCATCTCATCCATATCCCGCTCCTCCGCCCTCAAACCCCACCCCTTCAACCGTAACAAGGACAGAACCCCCCTGGTGCTCACTTTCCACCCTATCAACCTTCGCATAAACCACATCATCCGAAGACATTTCCCTCACCTCCAAATAGACCCCACCACCAGGGATATATTTCCCTCCCCACCCATTTCCACTTTCCACAAAGACCGTTCCCTCTGTGACTAGCTGGCCAGGTTCCACCACCCCCCCTCCCCCCCCCCCACCCAACAACCCACCCTCCCTTCCTGGCACCTTCCCCTGCCACTGCAGGAATTGCAAAACCTGCGCCCACACCTCCTCCCTTATCTCCATCCAAGGCCCCAAAGGAGCCTTCCACATCCAAAGTTTCACCTGCACATCCACCAATATCATTTATTGTATCCGTTGCTCCCGATGCAGTCTCCTCTACATTGGGGAGACTGGACGCTTCCTAGCAGAGCGCTTTTGGGAACATCTCCAGGATACCCGCACCAATTAACCCCACTGCCCTATGGCCCAACATTTCAACTTCCCCTCCCACTCTGCCGAGGACATGCAGGTCCTGGGCCTCCTCCACCGCAGCTCCCTCACCACCTGATGCCTGGAGGAAGAACACCTCATCTTTCACCTCAGAACACTTCAACCCCATGACATCAATGTGGATTTCACCAGTTTTCTCATTTTTCCCTTCCCCCACCTCACCCCAACTTCAAGCTTCCAGCTCAGCACCGCCCTCATGACCTGTCCTACCTGCTTATCTTCCTTTCCACCTATCCACTCCACCCTCCTCTCTGACCTATCACCTTCATCCCCACCCCCATTCACCCATTGTACTCTTTGTTACCTTCCCCCACCCTCCTCTCTGACATATCATCTCCATCCCTACCCCCATTCACCTATTGTACGCTATGCTACTTTCTCCCCACCCCCACCCCCCTCTCATTTATCTCTCCACTCTGCGGCCTCTATTCCTGATGAAGGGCTTTTGCCCGAAATGTTGATTTTCCTGCTCTTCGGATGCTGTCTGACCTGCTGAGGTTTTCCAGCACCACTCTGCATTTATTCAATTCCTAACATAAAGAAAATGTTTCACACATGAATAGGGAAAAATAAATATTGAGTCAATAAAGAAAGAAAAAGGAAGAGTTCCCAAAGAATGACCAAAGAGCAAGTTTAAGGACAGTATTAAGGATAGATTGAACTAAGAGTTTAAATGTATCTCTCAGAAGTAGTGACGGTGGGGTAGAGGGTTAGAGTTTACAGCAACAATGAAAAAACTTGTATGGTTCTGAGGGTGGAATCAGATGGCTAAAGGGTTTGGGGAAGGTGGATGTAGCAATTACAGTTCAAAAAGACTTTACAGAGCTAGTGAGAATCATAGAAAGATATAACTGTCTGGTATTGGCTGGTTAATAGAATTGAGTGATAAGGGAGTGGGTCTCGCTGCAGGTTATGAAACAAGCAGCAGTGTGTTGGATGACATGTAAGTTTTTCAGAGAATGGAAGATGACACATAGACTTGGAGATCACTGATGTCAAAGGGGCAGATATCCAAATGTAGGTTTCAGATATAGGTCAGCTGAGGTGGACCTTAGATAGGAAATGTCACAGAGGCGGATGTGGATAGACTTTGCCATGGGGCAAATATGATGTTGGCCAAGTTGAACTGAGCCAGGGCGAGAATATAGAATTTGTGACTAAGGATAAGGGCTCCAGTCTTCTAATGCAGCTCATTGGAAAAGTGAACATCAGTCATGCAGTTTGATAGTGTAGAAACAGTGAAGGGATCCAGTAGGGTAGTGGTATGTTAGTGCTGGATTTCATTAGCACACAAGTTAAAAAGCTGACCCAAAGCCAATGAGTAATGTCACAAAGGACAGTAGAGGAATAAAGAAGAGGTAAGAAACTCAAAGTGAATCTTTTCAACTGATGGTAAGGAGTTAGGAAGATAAGCCAGTGTTAAAGATACATTTGTTATGATTAAATGGTAAGACAGGAAACAAATGAAGGTAATCACATGAATGCAACAGTTTAACATAGCTAAGCTGCTTAGAGGCTTTGACTAATAATCCGGAGAACATGAGTTCATTTAAGCATTCAAAATTATTGAAAATAAAATAAAATTGCTATCAGTAAAGGTATCCATGAAGCTGTCAGACTTTTATATACACACAACTGGTTCACTACCATTCACGTTCTTTGGGGTAGGAAACCTGCCATCCTTATACAGTCTCTGCCAATATGTAACCTCTGGCCCACAGCAATGCAGATGATTCTTAACTGTCCCGTGAAGTGGTCTAGCAGCCACAATGCAGTGCTCAGAGCAACTAGGAATGGGCAATATCAGTCATACCAGTGACATCAACATCCTGAGACTGAATCAAAAATATCCTACTAAACTAGACAACAAAGGAGAGATTTGGGGTAAAGGTGGCATGATTCACCTTGTCAAATGACTGTGCAGAAAGTTTGAAGAGGAAAGGTTATTTGTAACTTTTGATTCAGGCCATTCTGTACTGTAGAAGCCTATCTGAAACATAGGAGAAAGGAGCAGGAGAAGGCCATTCAGCCATTCAGGCCTGGTCTGTAATTCAACTAGGTCATGATTGATCTGATGATTCAATTAAGGAAATGCAAGAGAGATGGGTACAGAAATGGGAGGTGACATCTTATTAAAGGGCTTTGAGATAAGAGTGAGTTGAAGATGAGGTCTGAGGCAGCCAAGAACAATTCATCCAGACTACCCCAAATTGCTACAGGGGTTGAAGAGGAATTATTTTACGTGTGGATTATCTGCTTAACTCAACCACGGAACTTACTTATCAAACTTACATCTCAAATTCTGAAAGCATCTCAACTCTTGACTCAATTCTGCTCTCCCAAGTTGTGGATTTTCTAGTTACAATATGCTTTTAATGATTGTTTTTTCTTCTGTCTGCAAACCACCTATTTTGCTAACCAACTTGTTTTGTTATGACTATTCTGGGTTATCAGTCGCTTGGCATTTGCTTATATGACCACATAACATTTAAAACTGAAACTTAGAAAGAAACTAAGAAACAGATGTTTCACAATGAAATAAGATGCTCGTTTGAGAAAGTTATGAAAATCTTACAAAACAGACGAGGAGATTAAAAATTTAATTTAAAAGTCACATACTCTACTAATACAAAGGAATTTGGATAAACACACATCTAAATTACAATTTACTTTTCCAGATTCACAACCATTAGTTCTGAAAAGCTCCAACTTATCTGAAAGCTTTATTTCTGTCTTCTTAGATATGAGTGCACAACATAGAGACGGCAATAACTAATTCACGTATGAGCTAAATGAAAGGATGTTTGAAGAAGTTTTTATGCTACAGTTCGTTTAGTTGCATGTATCTGGGACATATCTAGACTGAATTAATGATTAGAAAGGAAGAAAAGAAAAAGTCACAGAATCATTAATGACTATAAGTCAGAGAAATAGGCCCTTTGGCCCATTGAGTCTCCGCCTGTCAAAACCAATCATCTAACTATGTAGAGGTCCTGAAATGAGAAAAGGGCTATAAAAATTACTTCATTTCTTAACACCAAGTTACCTGATGCTCATTGTAAGGGTTGTTTGCACAGGTCTTTGTTCAAGCAGTGGGGGAGGTTACTACAAACAACCTGGGACCTAAGGTATGTATGAAGAGAGATTCAGTCAGCAATAAGTAGTGAATTGGTCTTGAATGGTGATCAGTTGTTGCTGAAAAAGCCTTCTACCTGCCAACAATTATGTGATTGGCTCCCAGGTAGCTGAACAAATTATAATTGTGAACATTTGGATCAGAAGTTATTGGACCTCAAAAAGGAAATTGTTGTCCTTTTTTTTAATAAGGGGTGTTTTATAAGGGGGTTATTGTTTTCTAATAGAGTTATATTTTAATATTTTGTAATTGAATACCTGTAGCTAGAAGTCATTTAATAATAAGTAATAGCAATCATTGCTAAGTGCAGAAACCTGGGTCTAAAAGACAGGTAAATTGAAAATTTGCATACTTCTACAAAATCTTTAACTTTTGCAATGTGATAAAGACCAGTTATTCTATTAAGCATCTTGACACTGTAAATGGAGATAATGTTGCCATTGTTTTCAAGTGTGAACACCTTACACATTTATTTCAGCAAAAACAAGTTGGTTTTGTTGCTGAATGCTGATTAATACTTTCATGGTTGGGCCTCACTTCAACTGAATTGGTAAACCACCAACATTACAGATTGAGGAGGAAGGAGAGGTGTTAGTGGACAGAGTGTGAAATCCAGAAATTTCTAAGGAAGGAAAGGGGTGATACTCATGCGCCATCGGCTTTATTTGAAAGGAAAATTAAGTGGTTAAAATGGACAGTTGGTCAATGAGATTTTCAACATCCACACCTAAACCTCCAAAACCTGCATTTCAACAATTGAGCAAGACAAAGGCAGCAATTGTATAGAAATAGCATTCCCTCCAAATTCCCCTCTGAATTGCACACCATCCAATATTAGCTGTTTCTTCATCATCATTTATGAGCCAATATCCCCATCTAACAGCATTGTGTGTAGATACACCACATGGACTGCAGCAGTATATCGAGGGCAATTGCCAATGGGCGTTACGCCAGTGATGACTGTTTTCCAAGGATGATACTTCTTTAAATTACCTGAAAATTACACCAAAGAGCTGTCAATTGCTGAAATACTGACATCTTGTTGACTTTTGTATCCTTTGTCAGTTGACAATTTATTGCAATTCCCAGCTAACTACAGTGCATCAAACTCACATCCCAAACTATTGACTCCTTCAGCCTGGATAAACTTATTTTCCCTCCCAACTTGCTATCTTCAGGAGAATTCACAGCAAGATTTTACTTCATTGCCGTTTTTCACTTTACATTGGTAAGCATTTTTGTTGTTTCTTATTTTTGTCTTTTCAAAATTCCATCCCAGGTTCGGGTCTGGAAACACACAAACATTAACTGGGGGAGGAAGAGAAATATAAGCAGATATTTAAACATTAACTGAAACATAAATAAATGCTGAAGTAAGCTGAGAAAGGAATATGTACATTCATACTCTTCAAAACTCACTGAAAAATTCAAGTGGTTTCCTTTGTGTCTCTTTTAAATTGAAATATTAAATAGCTTTCTCTTCATATCATCTGTTTATGATGGAAGGAATTTCCACACAGTTTTGTACATGTGAACAAGTTCAGTAAAGACTAAATTGTGATTAATTGGATGCAGGTATAATTAGGTTTCCATGGGGAATGAATAGGAGCAAATGATACAGGCTTACAGTCAAAAGGAAACTCACCCGGAACATGTTTACTTCAGGGATCAAAGTAGACATTCCTGCACCCATATAAGGCAGCAATTTCCTCCTTTGCTTGTGTCAGCATCACATACTACCAGCTATACTTTACCAACATTTCTCCCTGTGGTTTACAATATGGCAATGACCAGATAAACTGTTTTTTGTGATGTTGATATTGACAGAAGAAAGAACTCCCCTGCTCTTCTTCAAAATAGATCCAAGGGATCATTGACATTTAGCTGAGCAGGCAGATGGGACCTTAATTTCAGGTCTCACCTAAAAGACAATTTGTCCAGCAGTGCTAATGCACTGTAGACTTTAACTACTCAAGCCCTAAAACAGTGTGAATCAGAGGCAATAGTGCTACCAGTTTCATGGCTAGGCCATCGCTGGCACACTTCGCATTGAAATTTGCACCAAGACTGTCAATGGTAACTTACATTGAAATTCCCTTCAATTCCTAATTTCCCAACAGTTGCATAATTGACTTGCTAACTGTGTGTTGACTCTACCAGGTGAAAGTCCAGCTCTTCACAATTGATCAATGGAGCAACAGCTGAACAAGACAAGAACAAGAACAGTTTTTTAACGCAGTGTTTTACTCATTATTAAACTGCCTTTATAAGAGTGAGAAATTGCATCACTTAGACATCAATGAGAAAAATTACACTCTGAAAAGACTTAACTGGATTAATGATTCTCATTTACTTTTACAGATGGGATGCTGCAACACAAATTTCATAGTAAGATTTTCTGGGATCTAAGATGGCGGCGACCCAGCAAGTCTGAGTCTACTGTGCTCCTCCCAAGACTTGGGCAAAGTGGGTCACCCATCCCCACCACACTCACCAAATCATTTAAAATAGCTGTTTAATTTAATTAGTTGTTTAGTATTGAATTTAAACAATTTAATCTTCAGTAAAAATGACTAAAGGGAAGGGAGCCCGTAGCTCTCAGCAAGCAGGAACCCCACCCCCACCCTCTCCAGCTGCAGCAGAGGTGTCCGCAGCCACCCCGGGGGACTTACCTACGGTGGCGAGCCTCGTGGAAATCATCTCCAAACTGGATGTGAAAATCAACCCTTTTATTGAAGAATCCCGAAGTTGATAGGACTCACTCTTAGCCGCGCAGCAAAAGCACGACAGAGACATTAAGGAAATCGAGCGCCGAGTCGGAGGGGCGGAGCTAAAGGCCGTGGCCTCTGAAACTACAGCGCAATCGACCGTGGATCGGGTCCAGACTCTTGAACAGCGAGTCCGGACCTTAGAGAACCATGAAGGATCGTGTATAACTTTGGATTGCCGGAAAAGGCCAAGGAATTTTTGGACTCTCTTAGATAAATTGTAAGAGATAATTGATGTTGGTTTGTCTTCCCCCCACTCCGGTTTATATCCCCCTTTTTTTTAACCTTACTGTTTAATATTATCTTGGGGGGTGGGGAGAGGGATTTATTTATTTGTTCTCTACTTAACGATTTTCTCCCCCCCTTGGTTTTTTTTAATTATTCTATTATAGTCTAGTTAATGTTGGTGGGGTAGGTGGTTACCTTATTCTATTTTACTTCTGTCTCTGGGAGCGGGGTTGTTTTCCTTTGTTATTTTGTATTATTATATTTAATTATTACTTGTTGAGCTTGTAATTTTATAGTTATATATGTTTATACATGGTATTAACATTACCAAATATATCCAGGTGTTGGTGTGGGTGCTCACTGTTAACTCTAGCACTGTAGTATATTTGAATTTTCCTCATCCTATTGAGGAGCGCCTGGGGCACTGGTAGGGAGAGGATATGATGGACCTTTGGAAAGGAAGTCATGCCCCCTGGGAAGAAGGGGGAAAATCTCCATTTAACTATGTTTTATATTTTTTTTATTTAGAAATAGTTTTTTATTATACTGTTGTGAGTGTATTAGAGAGCCTTTATTTTTGTGAATTTTATATGCTCTATGCTCGGGATGTTCTGGATAGGGTTTCCCCTCCGAGGGGTCTCGGATTTGCCCGGACGATTATGGTTGATCAACCAGTTAAGTGGTGCACCTGGAATGTCAAGGGGAGTAATTCGCCAGTCAAAAGGAAGAAAATATTATCAAATCTCGAGAAAGAAAGGGTTGATATAGCTCTTCTTCAGGAGACACACTTGTTGGATAAAGAACACTTGAAATTACGACAGGGTGGATTTGATCAGGCTTTTTTTTCTTCTGTTAGCTCAAAAAGCAGGGGAGTTGTTATTCTTATTCGGAAGAATTTCCCTTTCAAAATCCTAAATCAGATAAAAGACTAATCTGGACGATATATTCTGATTAAAGCCCTTATAAATGGAGAGGAATATGGGATTTTAAATTTGTATTGCTCCCCGGCACATCCTTTTAAATCTATAACGGAAGCCTTCTCAAAATTGATGGCTCTCGATACCCGTCATACAATTATAGGGGGAGACTTTAATTGTATTATGGATCTGGAAATAGATAGGATTCCCAAGAGTACTGCAGGAGTATCTTCCAGATCTAGACAATTGGTGGATTTGAACAAAGAATTAGGATTAGTAGATGTATGGAGATGTCTTCATCCACAGGGCAGAGATTTTTCTTTTTTACTCCAATCCACATAAATGTCATACCAGAATTGATATGTTTTTTGCCCCCTCGATTTTTTAAAATTCCATATTATCCTGTAAAATAGGTAGTATAGCAATTTCCGATCACACTGCTGTATATATGGAAATCAAGACGAGGAACAATGGGACATCCCCTCGGGCATTGGCGTATGGACCCCTTCCTGATGAAAGATAGTAAATTTGTAAAGTACTTCTCTCGAGAATTTAAAACTTTTTTAGAAATTAGCTTAGCTACGGCTAGCAACCCTTCAATGATGTGGGAGACCATCAAAGCTTACGCGCGAGGTTTGATTATCTCGTACTCAGCGACCCAGAAAAAATTAAAGGGAGAACTACAGCGACTGCTCGAACCTCGCTTAAAAGCAACTGAAACAGCATACGCTGATAGACCTTCTATTATCAAATTGCAAAGGATTACGGCCCTTAGGACAGCTCTAAACACCACGCTTACCCAAACAGCTAAGAGGGAAATATTATTTGCAAAACAAAGGTTATATGAATTTGGCGACAAACCGGGTAGATACTTAGCATTTCTTGCAAAGAACAAAAAGGCACCTCAAACTATCACATCTATCAAGGAAAGTACAGGTATTTTGACTCATGATCATAAAAGGATTAACGCAATCTTTAGAAAATTTTATTCTGATTTATATAAATTGCAGGATTGTGAAGACAGGACTAGGAGGATACAATCATTTTTTAAAAATTTTTGACCTTTCCGGACCTAACTCCACAACAGTTATCGGTCTTAAATGCTCCCCTAACAGTCCAAGAAATACTTGACGCAATCAGACAACTTCAGAGCAGTAAGGCACCTGGCCCAGATGGCTTTCAAGCTGATTTCTATAAAGAATTTACAGGAATATTGGCTGGTCCACTTATGGACATATATAACTACGCATACAGTCAGGGCTGTCTCCTGCCTTCGTTGAAAGAGGCAAATATCTCTCTTATCCTTAAAAAAGGAAAGGACCCAGAGGATTGCGCGTCATACAGACTAATATCCTTGCTAAATGTAGATTTTTAAAATCCTTTCTAAAATGTTAGCATTGAAACTAGAAAGGGTATTGCCACATATCATAAAGGAGGATCAGACAGGGTTTATTAAGGGCCGTAGATCATCCAATAATATCAGAAGGGTTTTGAATATGATTCAAGCCTGCCATCAGGGGAAGGTACCAGGAGTAGTAGTCTCATTAGACGCGGAAAAGGCATTCGGTAGGGTTGAATGGTCATATTTGTTTTACACATTGGAAAGGTTTGGCGTTGGAAAGGTGTTTACCAAATGGGTGTCAACATTGTATAGTGATCCCAAAGCAGTTGTGGTTACCAATGGATTAGGCTCGAATAGCTTAAGTGTGGATAGGGGCTGCCGTCAGGGATGTCCTCTCTCGCCATTGTTATTTACGCTAATAATTGAACCACTAGCAGCTATATGGGCTATACAGGCTATACGGGCTGATCCTAATATAACGGCTCCGAGGATTCGTACAGGTAAACATAAAATTACCCTTTATGCAGATGATGTTCTTCTATTTCTCAGTAATCCTCTGATGTCCGTGCCTCGCTTAATCCAAGTTATACATTTAGTGCATTCTCAGGTTATAAAATTAATTTCTCAAAATTGGAGGCTATGCCAATGGGTGGCCTTGCTATGATACCCCAATTAGTGGACGGATCCCACTTTCCCTTTCGGTGGTCCCTGGAGGGTTTCTTATATTTAGGCATTTTTATTGTCCCAGTGTTTGGTCAGTTATACAAGGCTAACTTTGTGCATTTACTGGAAAGGATAAGGCAGGACCTCCAGCGATGGGGAGACCTTCCAATTTCCTGGCTGGGTAGAATAGCACTAATTAAAATGAATGCTTCCGGTGATCCTGCTGAGGCTGGCACTATGTAAAATATATGGTTGGCTGGGTTCCTTTATCTGGAATCATAGATGGCCCCTCATTAAGCTGAAGAAGCTACAGCTTCCACAGGCAAGGGGAGGATTGGACTTCCCAGATTTTAGGAAATATCAGTTAAGTTCCCTATTAAGTTACATAGCTGATTGGGTCTTGTCTGACCCGCAATCAATCTGGCTGGACATCGAGGCTTCTCAAGTAAAATGCCCACTTATTAACCTTTTATTTTCAGACAAGAGGAAAATCATTACAGATCACTGTAAAAACCCTATAATACTAAACACAATTAAAGCTTGGAATATAATGCGGCAAAATGAGGGCAACTCACATAAAACATCCCCCTATGCTCCGATTGTGGGAGCATGGGGATTCCAACCGGGGTTTACAGATGCCACTTTTAAAGTCTGGAGATCCAGGGGTATCTCATGTTTAGGGGACCTATTTAAAGATGGGGTCCTGATGTCTTTTGAACAGCTGCGTCAGAAATTCGGATTACCTAGAAGAGACCTCTTTCAATACTTCCAAATTTGAGATTATATACAGAAGAAGACTACGTTATTAGATAGTCTTTATAAATCAGATAGAAAATGTAGAGTGCTACGACCAATGGGGGTATCTTCTGTCAGTGCTATTTATCATTTACTACATGAAGAAGTATTGGGAGATATGGACAATCTGCTTAAAACATGGGATCAGGATTTGGGACTAGAAATCTCTATAGAAACATGGAATGACATTTGGGAAAATGCCAGAAGAATCACCATCTGTAACAGAACTCAGGCTATCCAGCTGAAGATACTTCATAGGGCCCATATAGCACCGGATCGATTGGCAAAATTTAAGGCAGGAGCATCTCCAATGTGTCCCAAATGTAAAATAGAGGTGGGCACTCTTGTACATTGCCTATGGACCTGTCATAAGATCCGTAGATGCTGGACTAAAGTAGCAAGTACCCTGACAGAAATTTTAGGAACGGAAATTAAAGTGGACCCTGTATCTCTCCTTTTGGGCTTTTCAAACTTACCCTCCCTGGGTATGCACAGGAAGAGATTATTTTCTATTCTCTCTGTGCAAGGAAAAATATTTTGGTAAACTGGGTGGCTGAGGGCCCCGCTGGACTTTCAAATTGGCACAGATTAATTATGGAATGTATTCCTCTTGACTTCCTTACAAGTATGGTGCACCGAAAGACCGAATTATTTCATAAAATATGGCAGCCCTTCTTGAATTATATAAATACAGATATTTCGGCTATCCTAACAAGGGCTTTTATTTAATTGAGAATGCGAACCTGGCTGGTCCAGGGCCCCTTAGGAAAGGAATCCCGCACGAATACGGGTTTTGTTACATTTGATGTTAACACATTCCGAGCATGTATCTCACTACCCAATTTCTATGTTATCCGTTGTTTTTTTTTCTTTCTCTTATTTGAATAATGTAAGAGACTTAATTATACACTCTGGTTGATTGTAGGTTAGTTTAGTAGTTAGGGGAGAAAGTGAGGACTGCAGATGCTGGAGATCAGAGCTGAAAATGTGTTGCTGGAAAAGCTCAGCAGGTCAGGCAGCGCTTCAGGAAGAAGGGCTCATGCCCGAAACGTCGATTCTCCTGTTCCTTGGATGCTGCCTGACCTGCTGCGCTTTTCCAGCAACACATTTTCAGCTCTAGATTAGTAGTTAGTTGAGTTTTGTTTTTTTTCTCTCTGTATTTTTATTTTGTTAAATTTTGGTTATTATTTATTTAAGATTTAATTGTATATCAATGTCTGTACTTGAGAGTTTTGTTTATTTTGTAAACTTGTAAAAATTTTAAATTTCCAATAAAAATATCTATAAAAAATAAAAGATTTTCTAAATTCTGCTGAAATGAAAGCTAAAAACAAAATGATCCTTTTGCTGTTAGGGCAAGGAACAAGTATATAGCTGGAATTTCTTATTTATAATGAAACACAGAAATGAGGTTAAAATGTATTTCAATATTTAAAATTTCCAGAGAATAGCATTGAAATATAATGGAATATTCTTTAAAAATGTATGACTAGCATGAAAATCAGAAAAAATTGAAAATGAAATTGTGAAGCTTACAGTTTTTCTCTTTTTTAACTCATTTTTTATCTTATTCGTTTTACAGAAATTAAAGTTTCAAACCATCACTTAAGGTCATTAAAGATTAGATTAGATTACATTACAGTGTGGAAACAGGCCCTTCGGCCCAACAAGTCCACACCGACCCGCCGAAGCACAACCTACCCATACCCCTACATTTACCCCTTACCTAACACTACGGGCAATTTAGCATGGCCAATTCACCTGACCTGCACATCTTTGGACTGTGGGAGGAAACCTGAGCACCCGGAGGAAACCCACACAGACACGGGGAGAACGTGCAAACTCCACACAGTCAGTCGCCTGAGGTGGGAATTGAACCCGGGTCTCTGGCGCTGTGAGGCAGCAGTGCTAACTACTGTGACACCGTGCCGCCCACAGGCACAGCATGTTTAAGAAATCCAGTTGAACGAGTACATTTCCTGTTTTAATGTCACACATTTTTGAAGTTTTAAGGAAGAATTTTAAGGGATAAATGCAGTGCAGGTTTCTGAAAGGATATATAAGTTAAAAAAGTCCCGTTACAATACATTAGAATTTGTAACCCTGTTTTCAGCATCACTTATGATTTGACAACATAAATTTACACTCCTTCAGTACTGGTTAGAAGCAGGAAACTCTCATTCTTTGAACTTGGCCTGGATGGGGGTAGGAACAGAGATGATGTCAATGAGAAATGTGGGTTGTGGCAATTATATCTTGGACTCTTCACTAGATGGAGGAAACCTCCATCTAGTGAAAGGCTAGTGGAATAGCAGTGTAAGGGAATAAACGTGCAAAAAGCAGGACTCAGTGTTTCTGCTTTCACTCCATTGAACATTTAAACTGCACCAGTTTGAGAAATGCACTTTTTTATGAGTTTCCAATGCAAGCAATTGCATTTCTTCAAATGCAAAACCTGCCTGGACCAGCACAACCAGGATGTGTTTTAATAAATAATATATATTTTAAAATTGTTTTGTAAAATAGCTGTTGCTATTGTTAAGAGAGGTAATCTGATCCAGATTGAGTAGCATAACTGAAAATTAGTTTATCACAATAAAAATAGTTTAAATCACAATGTCAATCCACCAGCTATAAGTAACCCAAATTTAAATTACTTATTTAAAATATGCAGAGGCATTTGTTAGCTATATGGAAACATAGTCTTCTTTTTGATAATAAGTTTTGCAAAGAACCATTAGACATTAAAACCATTAGATGTAGGACCAGAAGTCGGCCATTTGGCCCATTGTGTCTGCTCTGTCATGGTTGATCTGATAATTTTCAATTCCACTTTCCTACCTTTTCCACACAACCCTCGATTTCCTTACTGACCGAACATCTGTCTATCTTAACCTTAAATATACCTAACAACACGAGCTCTACGTCCCTTCATGGTAAAGAATTCCACAAACTTACTACCCTCTGATTGGAGATTCTACATCTAGGGGGCATCATCTAAAAATTAGGGCCAGAGCATTCAGGAGAGGTATTAGGAAGCACTTATACACAAAGAGGCTGCTAGAGGCTTGGAACTCTCTTCCATAAATGGCAGTTGGTGCTAGATCAGTTGTTAATTTTAAATCTGAACTCAACATAGAATAAACATGTTTTGTTAAGCAACGGTATTAAGAGATATGGCTAAAGGCAGGAGTTATGCGACAGATCAACAATGATCTCATTGAATGTGGAACAGGCTTGCTGGGACTGAATGGCCTATTCCTTTTACTATGTTTCTAAAAGAAATTTCTCATCACCTCTGTCATAGCTGGGGGAACCCCTTTTTCTGTATATGCCCTCTTGTCTTAGGCTGTCTGGCAAGGGGAAACCATCTCTCCATGTCCAAACTGTCAACCCCTAACAATCTTGCATATATTTTCTATATTTCATTAAGGTTGCCTGTCATTCTTCTGAACTCCAATCAGACATGGCCAACCTACTCAACCTCTGCTCCTAAGAAAATCCTTCCATAACTTTAATCATTCATCTCGTGAATGTGCTGTGGACTGCCTTGAATAATTTATATATCTTTCCTTAGAAAAGTGACCAAACTGTTCAAATTTTCCAGCTGTGGTCTAACTAACTAGGAGAATTTTAGTAAGATCTCCCAATGTTTACACTCCATTCCTTTTGAAAAAAGGTAAACATTCTATTCACCTCCCTATTACCTACTGAATTTCAATGCTTTTTTTTGTGAATCATGCACAAGGACCTCCAAGTCCCTCTATGTTGCAGCTTTGTCCAGTCTCTCTCCATTTAAGATCATAAGACCATAAGACATAGGAGTGGAAGTAAGGCCATTCAGCCCATCGAGTCCACTCGCCATTTAATCATGGCTGATGGGCATTTCAACTCCACTTACCCGCATTCTCCCCGTAGCCCTTAATTCCTTGTGACATCAATAATTTATCAATCTCTGCCTTGAAGAAATTTAGCGTCCCGGCCTCCACTGCACTCCGCGGCAATGAATTCCACAGGCCCACCACTCTCTGGCGAAAAAATGTCTCCCAGTTCTGTTCTGAATTGACCCCCTCTAATTTCAAGGCTGTGCCCAAGGGTCCTAGTCTCCCCACCTAACGGAAACAATCTATTAGCGTCCACCCTTTCCAAGCCATGTATTATCTTGTAAGTTTCTATTAGATCTCCCCTTAACCTTCTAAACTCCAATGAGTACAATCCCAGGATCCTCAGCCATTCCTCGTATGTTAGACCTACCATTCCAGGGATCATCCGTGTGAATCTCTCCGCTGGACACGCTCCAGTGCCAGTATGTCCCGCCTGAGGTATGGGGCTCAAAACTGGACACAGTACTCCAAATGGGGCCTAATCAGAGCTTTATAAAGTCTCAGTAGCACATCGCTGCTTTTATATTCCAACCCTCTTGAGACAACATTGCATTTGCTTTCTTAATCACGGATTCAACCTGCATGTTTACCTTTAGAGAATCCTCGACTAGCACTCCCAAATCCCTTTGTACTTTGGCCTTATGAATTTTCTCACTGTTTAGAAAGTAGTCCACGCTTGTATTCTTTTTACCAAAGTGCAAGACCTCGCATTTGCTCACATTGAACTTCATCAGCCATTTCCAGGACCACTCTCCCAAACTGTCTAGATCCTTCTGCAGCCTCCCCACTTCCTCAGTACTACCTGCCTGTCCACCTAACTTTGTATCATCAGCAAACTTCTCTAGAATGCCCCCAGTCCCTTCATCCAGATCATTAATATATAACGTGAACAGCTGCGGCCCCAACACTGAACCCTGTGGGACACCGCTTGTCATCGGCTGCCATTCCGAAAAAGAACCTTTTATCCCAACTCTCTGCCTTCTGTCAGACAGCCAATCCTCAATCCATGCCAGTAGCTCACCTCGAACCCATGGACCCTCACCTTACTCAGCAGCCTCCCGTGGGGCACCTTATCAAAGGCCTTTTGGAAGTCTAGATAGACCACATCCACTGGGTTTCCCTGGTCTAACCTACTTGTCACCTCTTCAAAGAATTCTAATGGGTTTGTCAGGCACGACCTCCCCTTACTAAATCCATGTTGACTTGTTCTAATCCGACCCTGCTCTTCCAAGAATTTAGGAACCTCATCCTTAACGATGGATTCTAGAATTTTACCAACAACCGAGGTTAGGCTAATTGACCTATAATTTTCCATCTTTTGTCTTGATCCTTTCTTGAACAATGGGGTTACAATAGCGGTCGTCCAATCATCCTGGACTTTCCCTGACTCCAGTGACTTTTGAAAGATCTCAACCAACACCTCTGCTATTTCCTCAGCCACCTCCCTCAGAACTCTAGGATGTAGCCCATTGGGGCCAGGAGATTTGTCAATTTTAAGACCTTTTAGCTTTTCTAGCACTTTCTCTTTTGTAATGGCAACCATACTCAACTCAGCTCCCTGACTCCCTTTAATTGTTGGGATATTACTCATGTCTTCCACTGTGAAGACTGGCGCAAAGTACTTATTAAGTTCTCCAGCTATTTCCTTATCTCCCATCACTAGCCTTCCAGCATCAGTTTGAAGTGGCCCAATGTCTACTTTTGCCTGTCGTTTGTTTCTTATGTATTGAAAGAAACTTTTACTATCAATTCTAATATTACTGGCTAGCCTACCTTCATATTTGATCCTCTCCTTCCTTATTACTCTCTTTGTTATCCTCTGTTTGTTTTTGTAGCCTTCCCAATCTTCTGATTTCCCAGTGCTCTTGGCCACTTTATAGGATCTCTCTTTTTCTTTGATAGATTTCCTGACTTCCTTTGTCAGCCATGGCTGTCTAATCCCTCCCTGGATAATCTTTCTTTTCTTGGGGATGAACCTCTGTACTGTGTCCTCAATTATACCCACAAACTCCTGCCATTTTTGCTCTACTGTCTTCCCTGCTAGGCTCTGCTTCCAGTCGATTTTCGTCAGTTCCTCCCTCATGCCCTCATAATTACCTTTGTTTAACTGTAACACCATTACATTTGATTTTGCCTTCTCTCTTTCAAATTGCAGACTGAACTCTACCATATTATGATCGCTGCTTCCTAAGTGTTCCCTTACTTTAAGATCTTTTATAAAGTCTGATTCATTATATAGCACTAGGTCCAAAATAGCCTGCTCCCTTGTGGGCTCCATGACAAGCTGTTCCAAAAAGCCATCCTGTAAGCATTCCAAGAATTCCCTTTCTTTGGATCCACTGGCAACATTATTTACCCAGTCCACCTGCATATTGAAGTCCCCCATGATCACCGTGACCTTGCCTTTCTGACATGCTTTTTCTATTTCCCGGTACATGTTGCGCCCCTGGTTCTGACCACTATGGTTTTTTTGCCTTTGTGGTTCCTCAATTCCACCCACACAGACTCCACATCATCCGACCCTATGTCGTTCAGTGCCATAGATTAAATTTTGTCCTTAACTAACAAGGCCACCCCGCCTTCTCTGCCCACCTCCCTGTCTTTTTGATAAGTTGTATATCCTTGGATGTTTAACTGCCAGTCCTGAACCCCCTGCAACCATGTCTCTGTAATGCCTACCACATCATAATCATTCACGATGATCTGTGCCGTTAGTTCATCTACCTTGTTATGAATGCTACGAGCATTCAGGTAAAGTGCCTTAATGCTAACATTCTTATCATTAGAGATATTGCAAGTCATAAGATGTCCTAGGTTATTCTTCCTTTTTGTTGCATTCCTAATCTGCCTCAAGGTTAAATCCACCTGCATACATGCTATCCTCCTGCTTATCTCTCCATTTAAAATAATATTCACTCCCCCTATTCTTCCTGCCAAAGTGTGTAGTCTCATATTTTCCCATACTTTATTCCACCTTTTTGCCTATTCATTTAGCCTGTCTATATCCCTCTGCAGACTCTTTGCGTCATCCTCACCATTTACCCTTCCACTTAGTTTTGTGTCATCCACAAACTAGCCTATTGCAATTAACTTTCCTCATCCATGTCACTTATACATATTGTAAATAAGTGTGGCCCCAGAGCATTGATCCCTGTGGCAAGTCACCATCCTGAAAGTGACCCTGACTGATCCTAACCATCTGACTTCTACTAGTTAGCAAATCTTTTATACATGCCATTATATTACCCAAAACCATGGGCTCTTAGTTAATTAAGTAACATAATGGGTGATACATTATTAAACACCTTTCAAGAATCTTTAATCTACCTTGTTGTCAACTCTTCAAAGATTTATCATAAATTTGTCAGACTTAATTTCTTCCTCATTATAAGGTCATTATTGACTAACTCTGATTTTTTCGATTAGATTACTTACAGTGTGGAAACAGGCCCTTCGGCACAACAAGTCCACATTGACCCGCCGAAGCGCAACCCACCCAGACCCATTCCCCTACATTTACCCCTTCACCTAACACTACGGGCAATTTAGCATGGCCAATTCACCTAACCTGCACATTTTTGGACTGTGGGAGGAAACCGGAGCACCTGGAGGAAACCCACGCAGACTCGGGGAGAAGGTGCAAATTCCACACAGTCAGTTCCTGAGGCAGGAATTGAACCCGGGTCTGTGGCGTTGTGAGGCAACAGTGCTAACCACTGTGCCACTGTGCTGCCCACTAATTTCATTATTGTATTTCTAAATGTTCTGCTATGACATATTTTATAATAGACTAACATTTTCCCAACAACAGACGTTAAGCTAACTGGCCCATGGTTATTGTTTTTTTCTACTTCCCTTTTATGTTTAAAAGCCCTTAAGGCGCTTTTATTACCCTTTTTAGCCAATGAAACCTATTTAATTTTGAAGAACTGGAAATTAGACCAATGCCCAATGGTAATTAGCTTATCTTGGAGCTATGGTCACCTTATATGGTGACTTCTCGTGTATACATTATTTTCTGCTGGAACTGCCTGGTGCATCTTCGGGCAGATTCACTGCTATCAGTCTTCCTTCCTGGCATCAGTGTACCACTAAGAAAACTAATATAAAGAACAGTCACTAATGCACCACATTCCTCTCTAGATTTTAGGTTTAGATTGAGACTTATTGCCATGTGTACTCAACAACAAAAGTACACGACAGTGAAAAGTTTTGAATGTCACCACACATGCAGTGACATACAAGTACGTAGGTAATTAAAACATACAAGGTAGAAAAAGAAAAGAACAAAATTAAAAGTTAAACATTATAGTCACTGTTCACATAGTGTAAATAAAATAAAGTTAAAAGTTGAACATTAAGGTCCTTCTTAGTATTAAGTCCAAAAATAAAGAAATAAAGCTAGAAGCTCAACCATTGCAGTCTTTCCTAAGTGCTTAGCCATGCTGGGACTGCACTCCTGACAAGGTAATAACCCCACTACAATACATTATTACAATACAATATAATACAGCATCACTTATCATTTGACAACATAAATTTACACTATTCAATACTGGTCAGAAGCAGGAAATTCTCATTCTCTGAACTTTGCCTGGATGGGGGTAGGGAGGGGGATGGTAAGTTGTGCTATGTCAATGAGATATGTGGGCTATGGCAATTATATCTTGGACTATTGCAATTCCTACAAGGGCTTGATCTCCTCTTCTTTAGCACATGTTCCCTGCACTGGCTCGATTTCCTCATTGCTGCAGATGTCAGGGATCCTTGATGGCCGTTTGGGCTCGCTCCTGGGATCTCAGACTGCCAAAGTCCCGATCCAGGCCTTTAGCTGCTGCCACACACCAGACAGCCAAAGCTCCAATCCAGGTACTGCCAACACTAGGCCATGGCCTCGCCTTTGGTCCATGCGGTGGGCATTAAGAACTCACCTAGAGTCCCATGTCAGGACCCGGCCTCTGGCTCACATCTCACCAACTGCCAAAATCAATGAGCTGACACAGCTACCCCTCTTCAAGAAGGTAAGTTGGTAGAAAAAAACTAAGAAAAAAAGCTAAAAAGAAGACAAAAGAAAATAAGAAAAGAAGAAAAAAGAAAAGGAAGGAGGAAAACAGATGGAGTGGACTAGCCTACTCCGCCACCATCTTGCAATGCCATGCACACATGCAAAACCTGTAGGACACACAGAACTGATCAACTCCTCCCAGGAATATTTCTTTATATCTTGGTGGGAGAGGCTGACCTTGTGATGTTGTTAACCCTTTCTGGTATTAACTGTCTTGTGCAACATCTTCTACAGTGAAGGATTGTGGAGTTCCAAATTGCATTTACACATAAGATGCCTCAGTGATAATTCCATGATCAGTTGAGCAGGCCTTAACAATTTTGTGTGAATTAAATTGAAAGACTTGACATGCCAAGCAGAAACTCTGCTCCAGGTCATTGTGAGAAAACTCTGAGTTAGTCTGTAAAATATTATTTCCACTGATTTTCTGAGACAAGGCTACAAATCCACAACATTAAATTCTGCTGTCTGAATAAACATGAAGCCAACCATTCCCTTCATAAAATCTTTTGAAAACAATTTATTTCAATGTGTTTCAATAACAGAGTAGTGCCTGAGGGAAATCATGGAAAACAATAAAGGTATTTCCTTATGCCACTAACACGTGTACAATGCAGTCTTTGAGAACAAAGCAAAAACAACAAATGATTCAAGCCTTACGAGACTTCCACCCACAAAACAACAGCTGCAGTCACTTAGAAAACTATTTCTCAATCAATTCCATGTCTCAAAGAGTACTTTCCTGACAAATTTACCCATTAAAGATGTGTAGTTAAATTCAGTATCTAAAATGAACCATTTGAGCTATTTTTTTTCAAAGTATAATGTTTACTAATATAAAAACACATTTAAATGCTTGCCTTAGCAGATCAGAATGTCATAAAACACTGCACAATGAATTACCTTGAATACAATAGGTATTACATCACCATCATTCTAGGCTACAAAAAGCCACAAAATGAGGGTCATTTTACTCTGGTAAGATTGATTGAATTTTGCCTAGAACAGTGGAAGAACTCCCAACATTTCTTCAATTACTAACAAGGGTATTTATAATTTCCATGAAAGTAGTACGAATCTTCTGTTGTGTCTTTGATGGGACATAAATAGACACCTGAAAAAGTTGGAAATCCATCAAGTACACTCTTTCCTTCCCTTGAATATCTACCCCATGAGATCCTTAGGATTTACATGAACAGATGTGGTCTGATTTAATGATACATTCTACAGGGATCACACTGCTGAAAATGTGTTCCTTCAATACTTCAGTGAAGTTAGAATCAGAGGATAAAACACAGAAAAAAGCTATTTACCCATTGTGCTTGTCTTGGTACTTTGAATGAACTAAGTTACCACTCCACAACTTACTGAACCAGAGATAAGTGCTGTCAAATTGGCTGGAGATAACTTTAGTAGAAATAAATGTGACAAAAAGTTAAATCTTGTGGCTGGTGCTGGAATGTCCTAGTAGTTTGAACATTTTAAAATGTGTACAAGATACTTCAGGAAATAAGTTTCAAAATAGCCAGGAACCTGATTGAGGCTTAGCCAGACTAAAGAACCCACTCTTGTGTTTAATTCCCTCATGGTAAATGTCAGAAACTTATAGTTCTTTCCCTATCTTTGCTAACACTCTTGGGTACACTTATATAGAACATTGGTCATTTCACGACATGGGAGGATGCAAGTTCTTGACTGCTTTTCTGCACACTACAAAAATAGGAAGAGGAGTAGACTGTTTAACTTCTCAAGCATGTTCTGTCATTCAGTGAGATTATGGTTGATCTGTGACCTAACTCTATATACCTACTGCAAATTGCCCACTTACTAAAGCAAGGTTAAGCAGCAAATCTTTCTTGATCACTGCTCGATAGTAGCTATTCACACTCCAGCCTGGTGTCTGATAAATAGTTACCATAAACCGGGTGGCATTTGTGAAACTACCTTTAATTCTGCACAAGATTTGTATTAAAGATCGAAAATCGCTGCAGTCTTATCAAGAACAAGATCTGTGGCTGCCTGTACTGAGTAAATGAAAATCTGTAAAAAAGTACGCAATTTGCACTAAGAAACTCAAAGCTGCCTTTTGATCTAACATTTGCAAAGCAAAAGGAAATGCATGCTTAAAAATTACTGAGCTTCATACAAAACACATCAGAACCAACTGTAAGCTATTGATGTGGTTTTAATGTATTATTTATGTTCAATTGTACAGCCATAAATTTAGACCAGTGACATTGCTGAGCTGTGTGAAAAATGTTGATATAGATGTTAAAGTGCCCAGTTACTTATAAATCAGCAAACAAAGGAGATCCTGTCAACTTTAACCCTTTAATCTATACATTGAATGTTTACTATCAGATTTTGGAAGAAAAAAATAAGACATAAGAATAAAGGAACAAGAGAAAAACACAGAGTTTGGGGTAAACAAAGAGACATACTTGACATGTATGTTAGATTAACAAATAATTAGAGAAGCATGGATTATCAAGGCCAGCTAGCATGGATTTATTATAGGAATTCTGTGTTTGTCGAATTTATAAGTTGGTTTTGAAGAAAATGTTGATTGGGTATGTAAATTCACCAAAGATCATGAGATACCACCTCCCAAACCCCGACCATTTACATCGAGAAAGACACAGTCAGCAGAACCTCACCACCTGCCAAGTTCCCCAATTCATTATCCTGACTTGGAAATATATGACTGTTCCTTCACTGTTGCTGGATCAAAATCCTGGGATTCCCTCCCAAAAGGCTTTGTAAGTCTATCTACAGCACGTGGACTGCAGTGATTCAAGAAGGCAGCTCACCGCCACTTTCTCAAGGGCAGCTAGGGACGGGAAGTAAACGCTGCTGCAGCCAACGATGGCCATGTCTCATGAGAGAATAACAATAAAATGGGAATACATTGGATGTAAAGTTTAAGGATTTACAGAGGGCATTTTAGAAGATGGCTTAGAAGATTCTTGTCACAGGTAGATGAAAGAGGAAAATTAAGGAAATAGTGAGAATTTTGGCTGAAATGCATGAAATAGAGGCCAAACTTTACAAGAACAGGTTAACATGCAGTGAGAGGGAGTGTTGTGAGGGCCAAAAAAACAATTGGGCATCAAAGCAGGAGTACCAGATCTGTCATTTATCATTCATTGTGGGTATTTTACATACAGTTTTGGAGGTGATGGGCACAGTGCTGCTGCCATCACACCCAAACATTTTGTCAAATGGTTAGGTTTTAAGGAGTGTCTTTAAAGGAGAACAGTGAGTTGAAGAGTAAGGGAGGTTTGTGAAGGAAATTGCAGAGCTTAGGGCCTCAGTGAATGAAGGCATGGTCACAGGTAATGGCGCAATTAAAATTTGGGATGTTTTAGAAGCAAGATTGAGATGAGCACAGATAAAATGGAGGGTCTTATAGCTGAGGAAAGTCAGAAAGGTAAAGACTCTGTGGGGATTTGCAAACAAGAATGAGAAGTTTAAAATCAAGATACTTAAAACCTGAAATAAAAAAAAATTGGAAATAGTAAGTTAGACATCGTCTTTGGCTAAAAAAGGAGGGTTAGTGTTTCAGATTGATGAGCTTTCAACAGAACTTAAAAAGTTAGAGATGCAGCACATTTTAAACAAGTAAAAAGGTACAAAGGGCAGGAGGACATGGGATCTTAAATGATAAAAGTGGTGATTGTACAAGGCAAAAGCAGATGACAAGGGACAAATGATGAAGCAAAGGATGAATCTCGAGGAGGAATGAATTAGGGAAATGTAGAATCGTCACTAACTGCTGCTGTCTGACAAAATTAGGGCATTGGTTCTGAACTGAATTTTTTTAACTCAATGTTGAGCCCAGAAGTTTGAGTTGTGACTGATAAATATGAGGAGTGAGTCTTTGGGCTTCATTGGAACAGTTTTGAGACTGAGGAAAGAGATGTCAGAATGGGAGTGGGGTAGAGAATTGAACAACAGGCACAGCACTTAAGGTGACAGATTTCCAGATTCTGTTTTGCTTTTATCAAAAGAGGTAAACACAAGGAAATTGTACATCCAAGAATAACTGAAAAATAAAACACTTCCACTATGTTACAAAACCGATTGGAGTGTGGGAGTGGGTGTAATTTGGTACTGGAATTGGTTATATTTAGTGCACTAGCAATTGGAAACAAGACATTTATGCAATGTTCAAGATTTTCCACCCTTTTGAAGGAGGATACCATTCTCGACCTTGTGCCTGTGAATGTGCTATTTGAAAAAGTGAAATAATTAATTCCATTGCATCTGGTTCTTTTCTAGCTAAGATTTCTCTGAGAAGCCTTGCAGTTTTTAGCCTGCTTTATGCTGTCAACTGCTTGTGCAATGTTCCTGCAAGGTCACTATAACTAGACAAAGACTTGAAATAACAATAATAAAGTACTGTGGACACAGTCCAATTTTAACCTTAATCATAAAACAAAACTTAACAAAAGAATGTCTTGACAAAATAACTATGATGAATCAGTTGTGATAGGCAAAATGGCAGCACAGAAATAAACCATTTGTATTTCATATCTGGCAACGTTTAAAGTATTTCCTTACCCCAAAATGGAGCTAAATGATACAAAATATTACAGTAATTTATTATTTCCTTCAGGCATCATTTTATCCTTACACCACAAGCATTCATATGACATGCTGAAAGTGTTAAATCTCCAATCCAGAATTAAAAGTGGCTGTAGTTCCAGTGGCTTTTTATATCAAAGGGAATTTAACATTGACATATACATATGGTTCCAGCTGTAGCAATAATGTCCCTTCAATTTTCTAAAGGGAATGGAGTAATTATCTGGAGAAAAAGTTTCCAGGACTGCAAGGAAAAGGCTGGGGAAAATAGATTAGCTACATTGATCTTGCAGAGAGCTGACATGGATTTTGTGGACTGAATGGCCCCCTCTATGCTGTTTTCATTGTATGATCCTGTAATTGGAACATAGAACAAAGAACAGTACAACACGGGACAGGACCTTTGGCCTCATGATGCCATTCTACCCTAATTCCATCTGTCTGTAGATGCTCTATGTCCCTCTATGCTTGTTCACATTTGTTTCTTAATGCATCTTAGTCTTTGCAATCGTATCTGCTTCTACCACCTCTTCTTGCAACATATTCCAGGCACCTACCACCCTCTGTGTAAAAACATTTCCTCACACATCTCCCTTAAACTTTTCCCCTCTCACCTTAGACCTATGCCCCTCCACTGGCAAACATTTCTACTCTGGGAAACAAATTCTGACTATCCACCCTATGTATACCTCTCATGATTTTTTGTACTTCTATTAGGTTGATCAGCCTCAGCGTCTGATGCTCTAGTGAGAAAATTCAAGTTTGTCCAAATTTTCCTTATCCACTCCAAGCCAGGCAACATCCTGTAAATCTCTTTTGCACCCTTTTCAAAGCTTCCACATCCTTTCAATAATGTGGGGACCAGAACTGCCCTTACCAATGAAAGTAAGCATACCATATGCCTTCCTTACTACTTTATTCAGTTGTGTTGCCACTTTCAGTGACTTATGGACTTGCATCCAACATCCCTCTATATATCAATGTTCCTAAGGGTCCTGACATTAACTGTATACTTTTCTCTTGCATTTGGCCTCCCAAAACACATCACCTCACATTTATCTGGATTAAACTCCATCTGCCATTTCTCTACCCAATTTTCTAACTGATCCATATCCTGCTCTATCCTTTGATAATATTTCTTACTTATCTAAAACTCCACCAATTTTTGCGTATCTACAAATGTATAAATTAGACCACCCATGTTTTCATCTAAGTCATTTTATATATGTTACAAATGATCCTTTTGGGATACACTGATCATTAGTGGAATCTTTGTCACTGACCTCCCGGCAGAAAAATACCACTCCACAACTATCCTCTGTCTCCTATGACCAAGCCAAATTTGTACCCAACTTGCCAAATTACCATAGATCCTCTATGACATAATCTTCTGGACCAGGCTGTCATGAGGACCTTGTCAAATGCTTTAGGAAAATCTACATAGAAAACATCCAGTGGGCTACTCTTAATCATCTTTGTTGCCTCCTCAAAAACTCAGCTAAGTTTGTGAGAGAAGACTTTCCCTGCACAAAGCAATGCTGACTATCTCTAATAAGTCCATTCCTTTCTAAATGCGAGTAAGTCCTGTCCCTAAGAATCTTCTCCAATAATTTCCCTACCACTGATGTAAGGCTCACCGGCCTATAACTTCCTGGATTATCCTCACTGCCCTTCTTGAACAAAGGAATAACATTGGTTATACTCCAGAATTCTGGGACCTCACCTGTCAAGTGGATACAGACATCTCTGTCAAGGCCCCAGCAATCTTCTCCCTTGCATCCCTAGGTATCCCAGGATAGATCCTGTCAGGACCTGGAGATTTATTGACATGCCCCAGAATATCCCTGAAGAAGGGCTTATGCCCGAAACGTCGATTCTCCTGCTCCTTGGATGCTGCCTGACCTGCTACGCTTTTCCAGCAGACATTTTTCAGCCCAGAATATCAATATACCACCTCACAAATCTTACTATCATCCCAAGTACTTCTTCATAGTGATTACTGATGTGAAGTACTCATCAAGGACCTCATCTACTTCCTCTGGCTTCATGCATAAATCTCCTCCTTTATCCTTGAGCGGACATACCCTACCCTAGTTATCCTTTTGCTCCTAATATATGTATGAAATGCCTTGGGATTCTCCTTAATCCTATTTGCCAAGGTCATTTTGTGACCCTTTCTAGCTGTCCTATTTCCTTGGTTCCTTTACATTCCCCGAAGGTCTAGTATGGCCCCTTCCCTAGTTAGTGTATCTACAGTTTGTTTCAAGAAACCATCCTGAGTGTACCGAACAAATGGAGTCTCAGGCAATGTAGGGGAAACTGAAACCACCCACTACCACAACCTTGTTGATTTTACGTCTTTCCTTTATCTATTTATTCATCTGTTCCTCTGTGTCCGTTGGCTATAGGAACGCCTATGCATTAACCCCATCATACTGATTACAATATTTTTATTCTTAAATTCGACCCATACGGCCTTGCTGGATGAGCCCTCCAAGATCTTCTCTCAGTACAGCTGTGACATGCTCCTTAATCAGTAATATAACTCCCCGGCCCTTTTGACATGCCGCTCTATCATGCCTGAAACATGTAAACCCTGGAAAATTGACCTGCCAGTCCTGCCCTTCTCTCAACCAAGTTTCTGTAATGGCTACTACATCATGTCCTAATCCAAACTCTACACTCATCTGCTTTATTGGTTATACTCCTTGCATTGAAGTCAGTACATTTTAGACAGCTGGTCCTGTTGTGTTCATTAATCTGGCTCTGCCTGTTATTACTTATGTATTGTTACCTAATGTTAGTAGCCCATTCAGCCAGTCTTGTTGAACCACCTTGATTCCCCGGTCAACAAATCATAAAACACAGGTAACAAGAAACTCAGATGAAAGGCAAAACATAAGCTTATCACAATCAATTAACAAGGAACATGTGAGTTAAGTAACAGGACTGAGGGAGCATATTTTGTTGACTTTGATAACACTCCAATTTTAAAAACTCAGCTGAAAATAATTAAGAGGCTGAACAGTGGCTTTCACTCTCTATCTGCCTGCCACCTCGAATCCACATCAAATCCAGCAAATTTACAAGAAACTGCATTAGTATTTATGCACTTGTGCTACTACCTGTAAAACTTCAATTGTGAGATCTGTCATCACTGTGTCATGACTCATGGTTTGTCAAAACAATATTTTTAAGCTCCATTTAAGGGCCAGCTTATGAAAATCTTGAAGCTTGACTTAAACTGAGCCTTGAGTGTAAAATTTTCACCCTTGTTTCCAATCCTTCCAATATCTCACCCCTCTCTGTCTCTGTAACCTCATCCAGCCCCACAACCTGTAGGGAAATGCAAACAACAGTGATACAACTGATAATGTTACTCCAATGACAGCAGAAGAGGTCAGACAGTTAAAGACGAGCACATAAAGAGAGAGGTCTTAGACTGTACACCATAGTGCTGAGTTCAGTCACCTATGATGTTCAAATATAAATAACAAGTGGTATAGAATTGAAGCAAATGAGAGACTTGCTCAAGAATTAGGATAAACTAGAGATGCTACAGATCAAGAAGAGTGCTTACCTAATAAAAGGGAGTAGTCTCAAAGAGTATACATTCATAGTTCAAAGATATCAAAGAGAAATATCGAAAAAGGCTAGCAGTGGGGTTTTTGTAGTATAAAGCATAACCCTCTATGACATCTGCATTTATCCAATTCTGCCCTCTTGCAAATCCCAGATTTTAATCAGACCCAATTGGCTGCTGTGACTCAGCTCTGAAATTATCTCACTAAACCTCTCGATGTTTCTTGCCCTTTATGATACTTTTTAAAATCTATCTCTGTGACCAAGGTTTCAGTCATCAGTAAGTGGTTCAATGTGAAGGTTCAAACTTGTGAATCGCCTTGGGACTTTTTCCTGCAATAAAGGTGCTGTATAAATGGAACTTGTTGTTGATTCTGTTTACTTGGCAAGAGGCCTTTCTCGTTTTATCTGTAGTGCTTTGCAGATGTCCCCATAATAGTCTCAGAAGCAAAAGTGATTGTCGGTGAGCATTTTGACCTTGAATTTTGCTATGTTATAATCTGTGTTATTCTGATAAATGTACAATAAAAAGCCTTTGGCACCAAGTCGTGCTTTTTAGCAACACTCAAGTTTTGTAATACCAAGTGGTTGTGGACAGCTTTTCTACCAAAGGAGGAGAAAGTAAGGACTGCAAATGCTGGAGCTCAGAGTCGAGAGTGTAGTGCTGGAAAATGAAGCGCTTGTGCCCGAAATGTTGATTCTCTTGTTCCTCAGGTGCTGCCTGACCTGCTGTGCTTTTCCAGCACCATACTCTCAGCTTTTTGACTGAACCCACATGGTTCTCAAAGAGCTGATGAATCCTCCTTTCCTGTTGCACATTTAAACATATCAAGTAAAAGACATATCATAGGGAGATTCAACATTCAACATTCCTGATACTATTTGGACTCAATTCTATTAATATCCAATTTATTCCTCATGACTGTTCTAGTATACACATCTGGTTAGAAGGAATTTGTTTCTGATCTGTCTGAGCGACTCATTGTAGTGGTTTTGTAAGATAAGCTGTGTACCAGACAGACTTCTACAAGAATGTTTAATACAAAGAATCAAGTAATGTTTTCATCTTTCTCAGATGGAACATTATAATCAATACTTAATTTCTGCTTTTCCACTACTGAAAGCGCTGTGGTTTGAAACAGATGGCAGCTTAGTTTCCTGTTTGTTTAACAGTTTTAAAATATCTGATGAGAGAAGTACAACTTTCTTAATATTTAGGGGCATTGTAATGATTCCACAATCCTGTACTTCTACCGTGAACAGTGAGCAGGAATTAGAGAACTGGGGGCTATTACATCGAATCTGACCGTCTATCTGACCCATGTCCCTTGCAAATCTGGCTTCTCAATGAGAGTGTGAAATCAGCCCTGCAATATTCCCTTTCTTTAAGTGTGTATGTGTAGGTGTACATGCATGTTTGGGGGGGCAGGGGGATGGTGTCAGGCATGCTTGACCTTTTACTAGAGCTCAGTAATTTACTTTCCCTTCCAACTTTATTCAGTTTCCTTTTGAAACCCACAACCGAATCACCTTTCACCATACTTTTAGACAGTGCATTCGGTCCAAACATTTCACTGCAGAAAAAGGTTTTCCTGTCTGTCACCTTTGGCTCTTTTGCCAATTGTTTCATATTCTGGTTCACAAATCTTTCACCAAGGTCCTGCCCTGGGGCACTCCAGGAGATAATAAACATCCAAGGTGTGATCATATTTATTGAAAGGTGTTCATACTCTAACATCCTTATGAACGGGTTCAACATATGGTGTAGTACCAAACATGGCCTGCATGGGCTCCACTTGTCTCCTTTCCCCAGTTGCATTGAGTGCAGAAGATGCTTCGATACTAGGCAGAAATTCTGTTGATTAATGCAAGTGCTGGGTGTCTATGTTTGCACATCTCTACAGAGGATGAAGTGAAAGAGAGCGGATGATGGGGAGGGGAGCGTGGTGCATTGTCACGTGGATGAAGAATGGATTTTTTTTATCAGCGTGCAGGCATGTGACAATTCCAGTATTTTTACCTACCCCCAAGACTTTCTTAAGACAGTGGTAGTGGTGGTGGACCTTCTTCATGAACTGTTACAGTTTGTGTTATGAAGGTACATCTGCAGTGCTATTAGGGAATGAGATCAGCCCAATGACAATGCAGAAAGAGCTGATATATATCCAAGTTAGGATGGTGTGTGTAACTTGGAGCAGAGTGTAGAGCTGGTGGCATTCCCCTGTGCCTGCTGCCTTTGAGGAGACAAGTTGCAGGTTTGGAAATCACTAGTGAACACATCTTGGCGAGTTGCTGCAAAGCTAAAATATGTAGAAACTTTCTTATCACTAGACACAACATACTTTATTCAAATTTCATATTGGGAAACAAATAACCCGGAGAGTGCAGAATTTGACTGTCTTCTTAACTGAGAGTTGCAAATCCTGATGTTTTTAATATCAAATCAATGCTAATATGAATCTTTAGTTTATGTAAGTTTAAGGAGAAAGTGAGGACTGCAGATGCTGGAGATCAGAGCTGAAAATGTGTTGCTGGAAAAGCGCAGCAGGTCTGGCAGCATCCAAGGAGCAGGAGAATCGACGTTTCGGGCATGAGCCCTTCTTCAGGAATGTAAGTTCACCTCTTTAAACTTATTACTTGATCTTTGATAAAATAGTGAAGATCCTTGAAGATCAGCTCCAACTAAATTGTGATGTTCAGATGTATTGTTGGGCAACATTGAGACTAAATTAACAGCAAATGACAACTTGATAGTCATACTATCTGAATACAATGCACAATGATCTCAATCTGAATCACAGAGAATATATCAACATGAAATTATGTGCTGGAATTCTCACATCGCTCTGTTACTTATGTAGCATGGCGCACTTGTGCTAAAGAAAACTTCAGTCTCCTGTAGAAACTGTGTTGTTTAGAGCCGAGTAAATATTGAGCTAAATATTACCCATCATCTTTTTGTTTTGTGTTTGTGAGGAAGTCTGATTGTTTTACAATGTTTTTTTTTATTTCAAAAATATACTTTATTCATAAAATATTTTGATGATCTGTATAACTGGACATGCCATACATATGTAAACATTCCATTTGTTTGCATACCGAAAACAGAGTAATCATTCTTATTTATAGGTCTGTACGATTACATTTTATTGCTGAGGCGTCAGCAGGGCCCAAATGACTGTGCGGGCCCACTGTTCATCTTTAGACAGGCAGATGTTACACGGTGGTCTTTCCCCACCGCGCCTCGGCGGCAGCTGCCCCAAGCTTCAGCGCGTCCCTCAACACGTAGTCCTGGACCTTGGGATGTGCCAGTCTGCAACACTCAGTCGGGGTCAATTCCTTCAGCTGGAAGATCAACAGGTTTCGGACCGGCCAGAGAGCGTCCTTCACCGAGCTGATGATCCTCCAGGCACAGTTGATGTTCATCTCGGTGTGCGTCCCGGGGAACAGGCCGTAGAGCACGGAGTCCCACGTCACGGTGCTGCTCGGGACGAACCTCGACAAACACCACTGCATTCCTCTCCAGACTTCTTCTGCATAGGCACATTCCAGAAGGAGGTGTGTGACAGTCTCGTCCCCCCCGCAGCCGCTTTGAGGGCAGCGTGCGGTATGGCTGAGAGTCCGGGCGTGCATAAAGGATCTCACAGGCAGAGCCCCTCTCACCACCAGCCAAACCATGTCTTGGTGCTTGTTGGAAAATTCAGGCGATGAGGCATTCTGCCAAATGGCTTTGACAGTCTGCTCAGGGAACCGCTCGATAGGATCCGCCCTCTCCTTTTCCCGAAGGGTCTCAAGAACACTACGTGCTGACCACTTCCTGATGGACTTGTGGTCAAAGGTGTTTTTCTTCATAAACTTCTCCACGAAGGACAGGTGATACAGAACGGTCCAACTACTCGAAGCGTTCCACGGCAGCGAGGCCAGGCCCATCCTTCGCAACACCGGGGACAGGTAGAACCTCAGTACGTAGTGACACTTGGTGTTTGCGTACCGGGGATCCACGCACAGCTTGATGCAGCCACACACAAAGGTGGCCATCAGGGTGAGGGTGGCATTGGATGTATTTTTTCCCCCGTTGCCCAGATCTTTGTACATCGAATCCCTTCGGACCCGGTCCATCTTTGACCTCCATATAAACTGGAAGATGGCCCGGGTGACTGCAGCGGCACAGGTTCTGGGAATAGGCCAGATCTGTGCCACGTATAATAGCAATGACAGTGCCTCACACCTGATGACCAGGTTTTTTCCCGCGATGGAGAGCGACCGTAGCTTCCATCTGCCCAGTTTCTGCCTCACTTTGCTGGTACGCTCCTCCCAAGACCTGGCGCACGCCCCAGCCCCTCCGAACCAAATACCCAGCACCTTCAGGTGTTCGCTCCTGACGGTGAAGGGGATCGAGGATTGGTCGATACCTTGGCCCCTGAGGCCCGTTCGAACAGGTCACATATGCGCATGAGCCTGCGCATGGACAGCGGATCCGAGCAGAAAACGGCGACGTCATCCATGTACAGGGAGGCCTTAACCTGCAGGCCCCCGCTGCCAGGAATAGTCACGCCTCTCAGGCTCGCCTCCTTCCTGATGGACTCGGCAAATGGCTCTATGCAGCACACAAACAAGGCAGGAGAGAGATTGCAGCCCTGCCTGACTCCAGATCTGACTGGGAAGCTATCTGATTCCCACCCATTGATTGAGACTGCACTGACACTGTTGGTGTAGAGCAGTCTGATCCAATTGCAGATTCCCTCCCCAAAGCCCATTTTGGAGAGATCGTCTCTCATATACCTGTGTGATATCCTGTCAAAGGCTTTCTCCTGATCCAGGCTGATGAGGCAGGTGTCCAACCCTCTGTCCTGCACGTAGGCGATCGTATCCCTGAGGAGTGCGAGACTCTCAGCGATCTTCCTGCCCGGCACAGCACAGGTTTGGTCAGGATGAATCACCGACTCCAGAGCAGACCTGACCCGGTTGGCGATTACCTTTGACAGAATTTTGTAATCCGCATTCAACAGTGAGATTGGTCTCCAATTTTTGAGTTCTTCCCTCTCCCCCTTCCGCTTGTAGATGAGGGCGATGATGCCTTTCCTCATGGATTCACTCATGGTACCTGCCAGAAGCATACTGACATACACCTCCAGCAGGTCCTGGCCAATCAAGTCCCAAAGAGCGGAATAGAGCTCGACCGGTAAGCCGTCGCTTCTGGGAGTTTTATTCTTTTCGAAGGACTCGAGGGCCTTGGTCAGCTCATCCAGAGATAGCGGCTGGTCCAGCCTCTCCCGTGTTCTGTCGTCTAAGACCTCCGTGATAGAGGACAGGAACGACTGGGAGGCCGTGCTGTCGGTCGGCTACGCAATGTGTTTCTATGATGGCCTTCCTGGCCAACGTTAAAGCCGATGTCCTGTTTCTGCAGGAGTGTGGGATACCGCACCTCAGCAGCTACAGGAGATGGTCGAGCTTGTGGGCCCATGGGCCGTCAGTTTGGTCGGGGGGCAACGATAGCCGCGCCTCCGGCCTGGGTATCCTGTTGCGAGGAGGCAACTTCACCATCTCAGAGGTTAAGGAGGTGGTGGGCGGGCGCCTCCTCGTCGCCGACGTCATGTACAGGAATGCTCCCCTGAGACTGATTAATGTGTACGCCCCAGTGGGTAAGAGTGAACGGTTGGCCGTCCTGCAGCAGCTTCCACTGTTGCTGGCTACGTCCAGGCCGGTCATTCTGGCCAGAGACTTCAACTGTATCATTGATGCAGATGGACAATCCGGCGGGGGGGACAGTAAACTGGACGCCACGTCCAGAGCCCTGATGGACACGGTAAAAGATGCCAAGCTGCAAGACGTCTTCAGCACCCCTGCAGACGGAGCGCAGCGTAGATACACCTGGTCACGGGCAGACGGGTCTATCCGCTCAAGGATAGATTTCTTGTTTGTGTCCTGAACGCTCTCGGTCAGATCCACCGATGTCAAGCCGGTGTTCTTCTCTGACCACTGCCTCTTGCTGGCCGATTGTCACCTACAGGACGAGCAGCAGGCTGGTAAGGGATCGTGGAAGCTGAACACCAAGCTGTTGACCCCGCGAAACATTGAGGAGCTCAAGAGGGACTACGCAGGTTGGAGAACCGTGAAGCCCCTCTTTGAGTCCCCAGCGGACTGGTGGGAAACAGTAAAAGGGAACATCAAGAGGTTCTTCATCCTCAAAAGTGTTCAGGAGGCGAGAGAGAGGCGGGGAAAACTGTCCCAGCTACAAGAAAGTATGCAGAACCTGCTCCTGCTGCAGACGATGGGGGTGGATGTCACAGAGGACCTCAAGGAGGTGAAGGGCCAGCAAGCCTCACTCTTTGCTTCGGAGGCCTCCAATATAATCTTCCGGTCCAGGATCCACTTGGTGGAGGAGGACGAGACGTTCTCACGTTTCTTCTTCCAGAACGTGCACAAAGAGAGCTCCGTGCTCAGCAGCCTGATGGAAGAAGATGGCTCGATAACGTCATCGCAGGCTGACGTCATGAGGATCAGTAAATCCTTCTATGCCAGTCTGTATGACGCGAAGCCGACTGATGGCAGGCAGTACACATCCTTTTTTTTATTTCAAAATATACTTTATTCATAGAAATAAATCTTTGGTGCTTGTACAATTTGTCATGTCGTTCATAGATATATACATTGCATGTCTTAACATTACAAAGAACAGATTGAATTACTCGAATTTACAGTTATCCTATTTACAGTTCCCTTTATTAACCATCCAGTCTCTTATTATTTAGCTGTGGCTTCAGCAGAACCCACTTACTGAGTGGGTGCCCTGTTATACTATAGCAAATGAACCTTTTTTTAATCCCAGTTTATGGGGTTACCGTTGTCCATTTGACTGTCCTGTCTCTGGGGAAGCTGTCTGCATCCCCATGGTGAGCACGAACTGCTGGACTCTCGCTGGGCTGAGGTAGCTATCCAGTCTCTTACTGTGGTCATTTACCTGCTCTGGACCCTTGCCTTGGCAGGCAGTACACATCCTTTATTTTTAGTTCAAAAATATACTTTATTCATATACTTTAATGGTCTGTACAGTTGGACATGCCATACATATGTAAACATTCCATTTACATTTACAGGAAAACAGAGTAATCATTCCTATTTACAGGTCTGTTTGATTACATTTTTAGCTGAGGCATCAGCAGAACCCAAATGACTGCGTGGGCCCCCTGTTCTTCTTTAGGCAGGCAGATGTTACACGGTGGTCTTTCCCCACCACGCCTTGGCGGCAGCTGTCCCAAGCTTCAGCGCGTCCCTCAACATGTAGTCCTGGACCTTGGAATGTGCCAGTCTGCAGCACTCAGTCGGGGTCAACTCCTTCAGCTGGAAGATCAACAGGTTTCGGACCGCCCAGAGAGTGTCCTTCACCGAGTTGATGATCCTCCAGGCACAGTTGATGTTCATCTCGGTGTGCGTCCTGGGGAACAGGCCGTAGAGCACGGAGTCCCGCGTCACGGCGCTGCTCGGGACGAACCTCGACAAACACCACTGCATTCCTCTCCAGACTTCTTCTGCATAGGCACGTTCCAGAAGGAGGTGTGTGACAGTCTCGTCCCCCCTGCAGCCGCTTCGAGGGCAGCGTGCGATGCGGCTGAGAGTCCGAGCATGCATAAAGGATCTCACAGGCAGAGCCCTTCTCACCACCAGCCAAGCCATGTCTTGGTGCTTGTTGGAAAGTTCTGGCGATGAGGCATTCTGCCAAATGGCTTTGACAGTCTGCTCAGGGAACCGCTCGATAGGATCCGCCCTCTCCTTTTCCCGAAGGGTCTCAAGGACACTACGTGCTGACCACTTCCTGATGGACTTGTGGTCAAAGGTGTTTTTCTTCATAAACTTCTCCACGAAGGACAGGTGATACGGAACGGTCCAACTACTCAGTGCGTTCTGCGGCAGCGAGGCCAGGCCCATCCTACGCAACACCGGGGACAGGTAGAACCTCAGTACGTAGTGACACTTGGTGTTTGCGTACCGGGGATCCACGCACAGCTTGATGCAGCCACACACAAAGGTGGCCATCAAGGTGAGGGTGGCATTGGGTGTATTTTTCCCCCCGTTGCCCAGATATTTGTACAGCGAGTCCCTTCGGACCCGGTCCATCTTTGACCTCCATATAAACTGGAAGATGGCCCGGGTGACTGCAGCGGCACAGGTTCTGGGAATAGGCCAGATCTGTGCCACGTATAACAGCAATGACAGTGCCTCACACCTGATGACCAGGATTTTTCCCGCGATGGAGAGTGACCGTAGCTTCCATCTGCCCAGTTTCTGCCTCACTTTGTTGATACGCTCCTCCCAAGACTTGGTGCACGCCCCAGCCCCTCCGAACCAAATACCCAGCACCTTCAGGTGGTCGGTCCTGACGGTGAAGGGGATCGAGGATTGGTCAGCCCAGTTCCCGAAGAGCATGGCCTCGCTCTTGCCTCGGTTTACCTTGGCCCCTGAGGCCCGTTCGAACAGGTCACATATGTGCATGAGTCTGCGCAAGGATAGCGGATCCGAGCAGAAAACGGCGACGTCATCCATGTACAGGCAGGCCTTAACCTGCAGACCCCCACTGCCAGGAATAGTCACGCCTCTCAGGCTCGCATCCTTCCTGATGGACTCGGCAAATGGCTCAATGCAGCACACAAACAAGGCAGGAGAGAGAGGGCAGCCCTGCCTGACTCCAGATCTGACTGGGAAGCTATCTGATTCCCACCCATTGATTGAGACTGCACTGACACTGTTGGTGTAGAGCAGTCTGATCCAATTGCAGATTCCCTTCCCAAAGCCCATTTTGGAGAGAACATCTCTCATATACCTGTGTGATATCCTTTTCCAGGCTGATCAGGCAGGTGTCCAACCCTCTGTCCTGCACGTAGGCGATCGTATCCCTGAGGAGTGCGAGACTCTCAGCGATCTTCCTGCCCGGCACAGCACAGGTTTGGTCAGGATGAATCACCGACTCCAGAGCAGACCTGACCCGGTTGGCGATTACCTTTGACAGAATTTTGTAATCCGCATTCAACAGTGAGATTGGTCTCCAATTTTTGAGTTCTTCCCTCTCCCCCTTCCGCTTGTAGATGAGGGCGATGATGCCTTTCCTCATGGATTCACTCATGGTACCTGCCAGAAGCATACTGACATACACCTCCAGCAGGTCCTGGCCAATCAAGTCCCAAAGAGCGGAATAGAGCTCGACCGGTAAGCCGTCGCTTCCGGGAGTTTTATTCTTTTCGAAGGACTCGAGGGCCTTGGTCAGCTCATCCAGAGATAGCGGCTGGTCCAGCCTCTCCCGTGTTCTGTCGTCTAAGACCTCCGTGATAGAGGACAGGAACGACTGTGAGGCCGTGCTGTCAATAGACAATAGACAATAGGTGCAGGAGTAGGCCATTCAGCCCTTCGAGCCTGCACCGCCATTCAATATAATCATGGCTGATCATTCCTTCGGTCGGCTTCGCGTCATACAGACTGGCATAGAAGGATTTACTGATCCTCATGATGTCAGCCTGAGATGACGTTATCGAGCCATCTTCTTCCATCAGGCTGCTGAGCACGGAGTTCTCTTTGTGCACCTTCTGGAAGATGAAACGTGAGCACGTCTCGTCCTGCTCCACCGAGCAGATCCTGGACCGGAAGATTATCTTGGAGGCCTCCGAAGCAAAGAGTGAGGCTTGCTGGCCCTTCACCTCCTTGAGGTCCTCCGTGACATCCACCCCCATCGTCTGCAGCAGGAGCAGGTTCTGCATACTTTCCTGGAGCTGGGACAGTTTTCCCCGCCTCTCTCTCGCCTCCTGAACACCTTTGAGGATGAAGAACCTCTTGATGTTCCCTTTTACTGTTTCCCACCAGTCCGCTGGGGACTCAAAGAGGGTCTGCACGGTTCTCCAACCTGCGTAGTCCCTCTTGAGCTCCTCAATGTTTCGCGGGGTCAACAGCTTTGTATTCAGCTTCCACGTTCCCTTCCCAGCCCGCTGCTCGTCCTGTAGGTGACAGTCGGCCAGCAGGAGGCAGTGGTTAGAGAAGAACACCGGCTTGACGTCGGTGGATCTGACCGAGCGCGTTCGGGACACAAACAGGTAATCTATCCTTGAGCAGATAGACCCGTCTGCCCGTGACCAGGTGTATCTACGCTGCGCTCCGTCTGCAGGGGTGCTGAAGACGTCGTGCAGCTTGGCATCTTTTACCGTGTCCATCAGGGCTCTGGACGTGGCGTCCAGTTTACTGTCCCCCCCGCCGGATCGTCCATCTGCATCAATGATACAGTTGAAGTCTCTGGCCAGAATAACCAGCCTGGACGTAGCCAGCAACAGTGGAAGCTGCTGCAGGACGGCCAACCGTTCACTCTTACCCACTGGGGCGTACACATTAATCAGTCTCAGGGGAGCATTCCTGTACATGACGTCGGCGACGAGGAGGCGCCCGCCCACCACCTCCTTAACCTCGGAGATGTTGAAGTTGCCTCCTCGCAACAGGATACCCAGGCCGGAGGCGTGGCTATCGTTGCCCCCCGACCAAACTGACGGCCCATGGGCCCACAAGCTCGACCATCTCCTGTAGCTGCTGAGGTGCGGTATCCCACACTCCTGCAGAAACAGGACGTCGGCTTTAACATTGGCCAGGAAGGCCATTGTAGAAAGACATCACGTAGCCGATTTGATGCTACGCACATTGATGCTGGCAATTTTTAACCCCATTTTAATAGTTTACAAGGTTGACACTGTCCATTTGTTGCTGGTCTTGCCCCTCTGGGGTAGCTGTGTGCATCCCCGTGATGACAGCAAACTGCTGGACCCTCCCAGGGCTGAGGTAGCTGTCCCGCTCCAAGCTGAAGCCATTTCCCCGCTCTGGTGTCTTCGGGTCGGGCCCAGGGTCCGCATAGTCCAGTTCTCCATCAAACAGCGGGGCTGTCACAGGCGCTCTGTCACTTCCTCTGGTGATGACCCTCCTTGCGCCCGCCCTCACCGTCGGAAGAGCTGCCTGTATCCTCGTCGTGTAGGTGTCGCTTCCCCCTTCGCTGGGTGGCTTTGGGAGGTTTGCTCTTCCTGCTTTTGACAGTAATCCAATCCTCTGCCTCCTTTAATCCCTCCTCTTCCATTTCCTCCGTCTGTCTGGAAGGAGCTTGGATCGGCTGCTGCATCTCCCTGCTGTCTGCCGTCTGCTCTGCTACAGCCTGCCCTTCCTTCTGGGTGCCTCCAGACACTGTTCCCGTGCTGTTTTGTGGTACCTTGCTGGTCTTAGGCAGTCCACGGCTTGTGTTGCCACCTCCGACCATCTGTGCGTAGGTGGCGGCCCCTCGTCTTGGGCAGGCCTTGTACATGTGGCCCGCCTCTCCGCACAGATTATAGTTCTTGGCCTCCTTAAATTCCTTGGTCGGATGACCTTCCTGCTTGCAGTTTCGGCAGACGGTCACCTTACAATCCGCCGCCATGTGGCCTGACCTCCCGCAGGTTCGGCACACTTTCGGCTGCCCTGCGTATGTCAGGTAACTTCTGCTTCCTCCGATGGCAAAGCTGGAGGGTGGGTGGAGGATGTTCCCACTGGCATCGACCCTCAGGGTTACCCTGACCTGTCGTTTGCTGATCCAGATCCTGAAAGGATCGACCACATCAGTACTCTCTCCCTCGACCTGGACGTTTCTTCTCAAGAAGGTCAGGACATCTGCTGCTGGGACGTGAGGATTGTACATCTGGATTGTTACAAACCAAATCCTCTGCACAGGAAGCACACACAACGGGACCGCCGACAAGATGGAGAACAGAGGTTCCCCTTCCTTCTCCTTGAAGACATTCAGGAGCTGCTCATAATTCTTCACACTCCTGAAGGTCACATCGAAATAGCCTGCCGCAGGGAAATCCTACAGGCAGTACACGTCTGCTTTTCTTTCCCGCAGCACTCCAGCAATATCTTCTTTACGAACACCGTCCGATCGACCGGTGTGTGCTCCTCCACCTTCTTCACAGTCACCCTGACTGTGTTACGAATGCCCTGGCCAGGGCTGCGAGCGGCTGCTGAGGCCATAGCTCTGAGGTTGGCTGGTACCTGAATTGGCGTTAGGCCGAAGCCAGCATAAAGATCCACCAAGAGCAGGTCAGCACAACCAAACGATCCTCCAACGTCCAATCACGACCCAGCGATGGTCTCCAGCAGCTCCGACGACTCGCAACACGATTCCCGCGGTTTCTCCCCCGCCAGCACACGTCTGCTGTGTCAAACCTGCAGCACTCGAGCAGAATCTCTTCCTCTGGTCCTCAGGAACTACACATATTCCGAACCAAAAGGCTGATTGTTTTACAATGTCAGTGTGAAAATCTTGCATGTCTACATGTAACACAATGTTCCCTCTTAGAAAGGTTATAGTTCATGGTGCCTATGGGCAAAACACTTTTAGCTGCTGGTGATGTGATATTTAGGCTATCAGTCACAACACATTGGCAGCAAGAGTGATCATTTCTGTAAATTTAACTTGTTTGCTCTAGTACAGTCTGTTCTGTTGTAACATGATAGCTCCGTTCCCATGCGATCCCATGTTATAAGAAAATGATGAAGAGCAGCACCATTTAAACTAATGGGACTGGAATCGCATTATAGCCAATACAGATAAGGAAAGTTTGCATTCTACAAATAATGGCCCAAATTCTCCAATCGCGCTATAGTCAATTTGCATTGAAGAAACGCACATTATAGCAGAACTGACTGTACCTTCTCTAAGCACCACTTCGGGGAGACTGTGGTATGGTGACAATATCACTTGACCAGTGAGTCTAAAATCTAATGATATGATGCCATGGATTAGAATCACACCACCATAAATGGTAGAATTTAAATTAAATTAATGAAACCAGGTAGCTTAAAGCTAGTAACAGTGACCATGACAAATACTGTCAATTGTCATAAAAACCTTGGTCACATAATGGTTCAGAGAAGGAAATCTGCCATCTTTATCTGGGGGTCTGCACTGCATCTGACTCTAAACCAACAATAGTATGGTTGATTCTTAAGTATTCTTTGAAATGTCCTAGTGAGACACTCAGTTAAGTTATAACTAGGTATGCACAATGCCAGTGATGCCCACTTCCTATGAAAATAATAAAATTAAAAATCTATTGGTTAGGTAGGGTTAAATCCAGCATTTGTTACCATTCTTAATTACTCTTGAGGAAGTGTTGTCCTGGACCAAGTGTCATTGAGAAGATTGCCCAAGGAATGACTTTGGTCAGTTTCTTCTGGCTTTATGAAGGAGAATGGTAACGACTAGGTATTGTTTTCTTCTCATTTGGGGTAAGTTTTAATGGCTTGCGCTCCACCATTAAAGGTTACCTTCAGATCAGCAGTCCTGCTATCAGAGTATACTGTTTTACACTCTACATGTGCACTCTGATTTTATGAAGAGTCACAAAACAGCAATGCAAATGGAAACAGCAAGTCTTTATCGCATGAAAGGAAACATAACCTTTTGAAAATCATGCCTGTAATTATATCATAAACAGACAACAACCAATGGTGATGTGTTGGTGCTTGTTCTTAGGCTGTTTTAACAAATGAGCTCAGCAGGAAATTTTGATATAATCTCTGGTCAGCAGGATTGGGGCCAAAATCAGTTTCATTGTTGTTTCTGCATGGAGTGTGATCTAGGAAAGTTGAGGCCCAGCTATTTATTCTCAGATTCTATTCATGGACCTGGAGAAATGTGAAGTAAAAGGAAAATGTCACAAATAAAATTTTGAAGGCATTTGATAGGGTAGACATAAAAAATATGTTTCCGTCAGTATGAGAGATGAAATCTAAGACCCTTAAGTAGAAGATAGTCACTAATGTCCCAAAAGGAGAAACATTTCTGCCCACTCAGCATCTATTATTAACCAGCACCTATGGAGCCAGGAGTCTGCTGGTTGTTCAAGTATTCTGGTTGATCAAGAGATCCACATAATCAAGGTTAAAAACACACACGAAGTAATAGAAATGAAATGCAGGAGGTATACACATTAGTATTGTACTTTATTTGCAGCTTATCACTTAAATAATAATGTAACTTTAAATAAAACAGCACAGATCTTTCTCACTTGCACCCTCAGCTGATTACTCAGATATCGGAGATCTCGATAATATAGTAAACTTCCAGTATTTGAGGTAAATAACTTTTTTGGTTTATCAAGAGTACCAGTTCAGAAGGTGCTAGTTAAAACAAAGTTTTCTGTATATAGAACTCATTGCCACAAGGAGTAGCTGAGGTGTACAGTACACATGTAGTTTAGGGAAGATAGATAAACATGTGCAGAAAAGAGGAATAAAATAAAATACCTTTAGCTTGAGACAATGAGGGGAAAGAGGAGGCTTGTCTCGAGCATAAATCCAGGCATAGGCCTGTTGGGCTGAATGGCCTGATTCGTGCTGGAATTAATGTAATGTAAATCACATTAACCATTCACATGTTAATAGCACACAACACAATGCAATTTCACCCCATTCTTGTGCAAGTTCAGAATCTGAAGTCTGAGTAATGACACTAAGTGTGCAGATGGGAGGAATTCTATCTGTTTCCTACTTGTGGGAATGAGGTCATTCAAATAGTACCCATGAGCAGTGGAGGAGGATCAGGCTTGTCAGCTGGAATAGAGGAAGTTCCAGAATTTTGACCCAGCAACTCTGAAGGAACAGTTTTATTTACAAGTTTGGATGGTGAGTGTCTGCTCAGAAAAGTGGTGGGGTTTCTGGTGGTGAAGGAGACGTGGAAGATATTAGAGCAAAAATTATTTTATCTTATAACAGATTTTAAAAAAAACTAGAGGAAGTGAAATGTCTAACACCTGAAAAACATTCACCATAAACATTTATCATAATTCTAAGTTAAAAATTACACAACACCAGGTTATAGTCCAACAGGTTTATTTGGAAGCACTAGCTTTCGGACTGCTGCTCCTTCATTAGGTATTTGTGGAGTGAGATTCACAACCACCTGATTAAGGAGCAGCGCTCTGAAAATAAACCGGTTTTAAAATAGATATCTAAACTAAATGCAAATAACCTCCAAATAAACCTGTTAAACTATAACCTGGTGTTGCCTGATTTTTAACTTTGTACAGCCGAGTCCAACACCGGCACCCCCAAATCAGCATAATTCTACATACTCCTACAAACTTCTCACCAGCCTAGATGAGTGTAGACCCAACACTCAAACAGCTCAGCACCCTCTAGGACAAAGCAATCCTTAATTGGCACCCATCTGCCACCTTCAACATTTATTTCCTCCAGCAGTGCACATACATTGTGTATTACCTAGAAGATGAGCTGGACTAAGTCATCAAGATTCCTCTGATAGCACCGTTCAAACTTGTGATTTCTAACACCTGAAAAGACAAAGGCAGTAGACACATGAGAGCACCACAATTTGCATGTTCCCCTCCAAACACACACTATTCTTAACTGGAGCATTATTGCAGTTCTTTCACTATTACTGGGTCAACAACCTGGAACTCCTTTCCTAAATTCAATGTTAGCGTACCTACACAACATAGACTGCAGCAATTCAAGACCACCATCTTCTCAAGGGCCAATACATACAAGCCACTCACCATCCAAACTTGTAAAATATAACACTGCTCCTTCAGAGTCGCTGGGTCAAAATTCTGGAACTTCCTCCCTAACAGCAACGTGAGTGAACTGACTGAAGCAGTTCATGAGGGAGCTCACCACCACTCATCTCAGGAGCAACTGGGGTTGGACAATAAATGCTGACCCGGCTCGGGCCCAAATCCCATGAAAGAAAATTAGGGACTGGCAATAAATGCTGGCCAAGCCAGCAAAGCCATATCGTGTGAATGAAGAAACTAAAATAAATGCAAACCCTTCTTTATTTAGGATTAGATGGAATTTAAAACAAGGAACAGATCTTTCAGCCAGACCAATCTGTGCTGATGTTTAAGCGTTGTATGCGTCTTCTCTCACCTAGCTTCAGCTAACCCACCCCTTTTATTCCATTCTCACCTTTGCTAACTGAACTTCTCTTTAAATATATGTATGCCATTTGCCTCAAATAGTCCATGTTGTAAAACACATATTCTTGAATATATTAGAAATTCTGACTTATTTTTCCCTGGACTTGAAAGTTGTTGTATACATAGAATCCCAGATGTCTGGGAATAATATAATTTATGTTGTATTTATGCCATACATAGTATATGACATCACTCTGTGTCAGTTAATATATATAGATTTGATCTCCCTCAGGCCCAACTTCTTATATCCTGAGCACATTATTCCAGTGTTTCAGTCCTTACTTCATTGAGGTCCCGCTGGATCCTTCTTATTTATCTGTGATTCTACCAAAGGCAGAATGTGAAAAGGAATGAGAAATGTGTTGTGGTTTGAAAGAATTTTCCATCTAGATTTATTTAGCTTTGCCTGAAAATAGCACTTCAGAATCAGTGTTAGGGTTCAGGGACATGGAAATATTTTTGTTATCTACTGTTATTGACAAGTGAGAGAGGTGAATTATTTTAATGTTCTCTTCAACTGTCCATACCAGAGGTAATTTTTCTTTTCCTTCTTTCTTTCCATTTTCAGATAGGCGTTTTTATGTTTCTTCAAATCCTGCTTGAGGTCCAATTAAAAATGACCTCACAGTAAGTTATTTAAGTTTCAAACAAAATAGTGTTTATTAAAGCAGTCAGTCCTTGGAAAGGATGGTTATCATGTCACACATAAACAAAGAAGAAAGAAAGAAAGGAAAAGGATTTGTAATTATGAATTACTTAAAAATCAAAGATATTGTTACTATTTCCAAGGGATTTAGGGTCCAGTAAGTCACTGTTAAGTGAGTTCTTGCAGTAGCTGGTCTGGCAGAAATACTTTGCGATTGCAGACAGTCATAGTTGAAGGCACAGCAATATAATTCTTGTAGGGTTAGCACAGTGATGGTATCCCTATCTCTCTGAGCCAGGACACCAGGGTTCAAGTCCCACCAGCTCCAATGATGTGCAATAAGTTTGCTGAACAGTTTGATTAAAAATACCTATAATTTCTGCAGGTGGGGCTCTTGTAGTATAGCGATAGCCTCCCTACCCCTGAGCTAGGAGATCGAGGTTCAAAGTGTGCCATAACATGCCTGAACAGGCTGATTAAAAACATACATAATCTGTTTAGGCTAGGAATTAATTCAGCTTACAAACTTCAAGAGAGATCAAGAAGAGAGGCAGGCTGTAGCTAAGGCTGCAGCTATATTGGCCAAGTTTCATAGGAATGCCATCTGTAGGTGGCAGAAGGAGCATGCAGACACAGAAATGCTACCTGGTAGCCCTGCATTAATGCCAAGTGATGCATGCAGCTATTTCCCAACCAACATGATAGTTTAGTCAGCCAGCCTTACGTTGTTCCATGAAGCAGTGGCTTCTATGTGTCAATTGGGGGCATCTTCTTAATGGCATCAGTGCTCTAACCACTTGCTCCAAGTTCAAACTGAACCCAGGCTGCTATATTTCTACCCCATCATGCTGGCTGAATGGCCGGCACTGTCAGCTTTTATTTCCGGTATGAGTCTTTGCCCCTGCTCCTAGAACTTTGTCTACAGTAAGGGTATCTGCACATGTACAACCAGTGTAACATTATTACGCATGTAGTGTGGTGATGTCAGCTGTGTATATGTAGATTTCTTTTGACTTACTATCACTGGTTACTCTCCATTAGAGATGACTGGTGATGGTTTAACCCGAGGGGCACCAGTCCTTAAGCAAAGAACAAAGTTGAGATTCATAATAACATCAGTCAATGCAGGAATTGAATCCATGCTGTTGGCATTACTCTGCATTCGCAAACCAGCCTTCCAGCCAACTGAGCTAATTGACCCTTATGCCCATCAATTACTGATGTCATCATAACCATCTGCACAGGTGGCCATTTTGATCGTCACCTTTGTATTGATGCTAATTACGAATGCTGATACAAGACTTGGGACCTGGTACAAGGGAATGAGATCTACAATTTTGGGCAAAAAATGCTGGAGAAAAGTGAATAAGGATTCTTTTGTTCAGTGAGTTTTGATGATCTCCAACTTGCCACCTACAGAACGATGGAACTTGAGATGATTCCTCTTGCAAATATAGTTTTGTCAATCTTGTGAAATCCTCTTTAGTAACATCTGCAGGCTTATGCCAAAGTTGGAAGAGTGATCTCATAGAGAAGGCAAGCAAGAGCCTGACACAGTCATACTCTCAGAATCATACTTTACAAACACCTAAACACCCCCATCACTATCCCTTGGTATGATCTGTCCCAGCAGTACTGCCAGCAGTATACTGGTATACAGTCAGGAATACGTTGCCCGAGGAGATCTCAACATTGATTCTGGACTCCATGAAGCCACATGGCATTGGATCAAACATCAGCAAGGAAACCTCCTGCTGATTACCACTTCCTGCTCAGTTTAGTTTCAGCCACGGCTAATTGGCTCCTGACCTTATTGTAACTTTGGTCTAAACATGGATGAAAGAATGAAACACCAGAGATGAAGTGAGATCAACTATTCTTGGTATCAAGGTTGTATTTGATCAAGCGTGTCATTAAAAAAGCCCTATGGGAGTCAATGGGAATCAGAAGGAAAATCTCTTCGCTGGCTGGTGTCATACCAAACAAAAATAAAATCATCTCAGCTCCAGGACATCCCTGCAGAAGTTCTTTGAGATAGCGTCCCAGACCCAACTGCGTTCAACTACTTCATCAATGACCTCCATCATAAGATGAAAAGTGGGGGTGTTGGTTGATGATTACATAACGTTCAGCACTGTTCATGACTTCTCAGATACCAAAGTAGTCCATGAACAGCCATTCCTGGACTACATCCATGCTTGTGTTGATTAGTGTAAAGTAATATTCATGCCACACAAGTGACAGGCAATAACCATCTCCAGCAAGAGAGAATCTAACCATCTCCTCTTGATGTTCAAATGCATTACCATTGCAAAACTCCCCACTGTCAAAATGATTGACCACAAACTTAAATGAATCAGGTTTGTGATGGAAAACTCCCCACTTTCTTGGATAAGTGCAGATCCAACATCTCCCAAGAAGCTCGACACCATCTGGGACAAAACAACTCAATTTTTTGACACCATATAAATGCAAATATTCACTCCGTCTATCAACGATTTACAAAGACAATAATGTGCACCATCTACAAGAAACACTCATGAAGTCTCCTCTGACAGCATCTCCTAAACCAGCAAACTGTACCATCTGGAAGGAAAAGGGGCAGTGGATGCCTGACAATACTATTACCTGCAAGGTCCCACTAAGCCACACATCACCTCCTGACTTGAAATTATTCCTTCATTGCTGCTGGATCAAAACTTTGGAACCCCCTTCCGAACAACACTGAGGGTTTCCTTACACCCTAAGAACTGCAGTGGTTCAGGCAATTAGAAACAAACAATCAATGTTGACCTAGCCAATAATGCTCACATCTCAGGAACACAGAGAAAATGTAGGAATCCTAACTCACCCTACTGTGTTAGTTGTGCATTTGCTTAGCATTCTAACCTGTTCCAGCATATCTGACATGGGGCCAAGGGCAACTGTTGACTCTGCATTAAGTTTTACTGTAGTTATTACAACAGAATGGATTTTCCAATGGTTTGTATTTCACAGATTATACGGAGGTTCAACATTGCCCCACTGTGGTAGGAAAGCATATTACCTGCAATTTTCTGTAGAGTCATGACAACTAAACAACAATTCTTCTTTGTAAATAGATGTGTGTTATTTACTAAGGATATTCTGCCACTAAGCTATGATATAATTACAAATATTTTTACAGGGTATAATATTAGCAAATAATGTGATTCAAAGCAGGTTTATTTTGTATTTCAATCTATTTGTACTCTTTCAACTTTTTTACACTCCACCTGCAGAGGACATTATTTCTCCACTGGTTTCAGTGTCCCAGGCAGCAATACTGCCTCTGAGGGTTATTATTTGTGTTCTACTCTTTGAAATTAATTGAGACAGATAATCTTACCACAGTTGTCAACATACAAGGTTTTTTTTTCATTCATTCACAGGATGACCTCTTGATGAGGTCGTTTTAAGACCTTATTTCATCCATTTCCAAGTAGCCCTTGAGAAGCTGGTCACAAATTGCCTCCTTAAATCCCAGCACACCATAGGGACTGAGGACAGCCATAGTGTTGTTAGGGAGGTAGTTCCAAGCCTTTGACCCAGTGTAGACAAGCAGGAGGCTGAAAGAACACAGCAAGTTAGGCAGCATCAGGAGATCAAGAAGTCAATGTTTCGGATGTAACACTTCTTCAGGACTAGGGGTGGATGTAAGATCAGCTGCAGATAAAGTGGGGGTGGAGGGAGGGGCGGGGAAGAGGGATGGTGAGGTAGGGATAGGCGAACACAGGTAGATTGTATGACCTGATTGGTCAATGGGAGGAATGAATCTGGTTGGTAGCTGGAAGGGTCAATCAGAAGAATGGAAGGGAGGGGCAGGGGCTGGAAAGAGTGTCAGAGGATGGGAAGGGAGGTTATTTGAAATTGGAGAACTCAATGTTGAGTCCTCCATTCTGTAGGCTGCCCAGGCAAAAGATGAGGTATTGTTTCTCCAATTTGCGATCTGATTCGCTGTGAAAATGGAGGAGGCTAAGGGTGGTCATGTCGGAAAGGGAGTGAGAAGGGGAATTAAAATGGGCAGTGACTGGGAGGTGAGGTCAGCCCCTGTGGGCCTGGCTGAGATGCTTGGCAAAATGTTCCCTGAACTTACGCTTGGTCTCCCTGATGTAGGGATGTAGCATCCAATACAGTAAACTAAGTTAGAGGAGAAGCAGGGGAAGCTCTGTCTCATCTGAAAGGACTGTTTGGGGCCCTGGATGGAGATGAGAGCGGTGGTGTGCTGGCAGGTTTGCATTTTTTACAGTTGCAGGGGTGGTACCTGCGGGTTTGGGAGTGGGGGTGGGGTGGCTGTTGGTGGTGGGCAAAGGGAATGGTCCTTGTGGAAGGTGGAGAGGGATCGGGAGGGGAAGATATTCTTGGTTGTGGGCTCTAATTGGAGTTGGCGAAGTGTCTAAGAAAGATACATTGGATCCAGAGACTGGGGGGGTGGGGGGGATAGTAGGTGAGGACAGGGGGATGCTTTATTGCATTTGGGGGGGCTGGTGTTTAGAGCAGTGGAGCAGGGAATACAGGAGGTGCGGTGGAAGACTGTCTGGATGACAGAGTGTGGAAAGCAAATTGTTCAAAATAAGTGGACATCAGTGTTTAATGTGGAGAAGGACATGGAAGATATAGAATGTAAGGAAACAGATAGTGACATCTTGAAAAATGTCCATATCACAGAGGAGGAGTTGCTGGATGTCTTGAAATGCATAAAAGTGGATAAATCCCCAGGATCTGATCACGTATACCCTAGAACTCTATGGAAAGCTAGGGAAGTGATTGCTGGGCCCATTGCTGAGATATTTATATCACTGATAGTCACAAGTGAGGTGCCAGATAACTGAAGGTTGACTAACGTGGTACCATTATTTAAGAAGGGTGGTAAGGAAAAGCCAGGGAATTATAGACTGGTGAGCCTGATGTTGGTGGTGGGCAATTGTTGGAAGGATTCCTAAAAGACAAGATTTACATGTATTTAGAAAAGCAAGGACTGATTAGGGACAGTCAACATGGCTTTGTGCATGGGAAATCATGTCTCACAAAACTGATTGAGTTTTTTGATGAAGTAACAAAGAGGACTGACGAGGGCAAAGTGATATACGTGATCTATATGGAATTCAGTAAAGCGTTCAAAAAAGTTCCCCATGGGAGATTGGTTACCAAGGTTAGATCTCATGGAATACAGGGAGAACTAACCATTTGGACACAGAACTGGCTCGAAGGTAGAAGACAGAGGATGGTGGCACAGGGTTGCTTTTCAAACTGAAAGCCTGTGACCAGTGCCATAAGGATCAGTGCTGGGTCCACTTCTTTTCATCATTTATATAAATGATTTGGATGTGAACATAGAAGGTATAGTTAATAAGTTTGCAGATGGTACCAAAATTGGAGTTGTCATGGCCATAGAAGAAGGTTACCTCAGAATACAATGGGATCTTGATCAGATGGACCAATGGGCTGAGGAGTGGCAAATGCAGTTTAATTTTCATAAATGCGAGGTGCTGCATTTTTGGAAAAGCAAATCATAGCAGGACTTATACACTTAATGGTAAGATCCTAGGGACTGTTGCTGAACAAAGAAACCTTGGAGTGCAGGTTCCTAGTTCCTTGGAAGTAGAGTCGCAGGTAGATAGGATAGTGAAGAAGACATTTGGTATGCTTTCCTTTATTGGTCAGAGCATTGAATATAGGAGTTGGAAGGTCAAGTTATAGCTGTACAGGACATTGGTTAGGCCATGTTTGGAATATTGTGTGCAATTGTTGTCGCCTTCATATCGGAAACATGTTGTGAAACTTGAAAGGGTTCAGAAAAGATTTACAAGAATGTTGCTAGGGTTGCAGGATTTGAGCTATAGGGAGAGGCTGAAAAAGCTGGGGCTGTTATCCCTGGAGCATCGGAGGCTGAGGGGTGACCTTATAGAGGTTCATAAAATCATGAGGGGCATGGATAGGATAAATAAACAAAGTCTTTTCCCTGGGGTAGGAGAGCCCAGAATTAGAGGACATAGGTTTTGGTTGAGAGGGGAAAGATATAAAAGTTGAAACTTTATTGCTGGAACAGCACAGCAGGTCAGGCAGCATCCAGGGAACAGGAGATTCGACGTTTCGGGCACAGGCCCTTCTTCAGGAGATATAAAAGGGACCTAAGGGGCATTTTTTTCAGTGGGTGGTGCATGTTGGAATGAGCTGCCAGAGGGAGTGGGAGAGGGTAGTACAATTGCAGCATTTAAAAAACAGCTGGATGGGTATATGAATCGGAAGGGTTTAGAAGGGTATGGATCAAGTGCTGGCAAATGGGACTAGATCGTGTTGAGAAATCTGGTCAGCATGGACGAGTTGGACCAAAGGGTCTGTTTCCATGGTGTACATCTCTATGACTCTATCTGGGATACTTGGGAGTGGAATGTCTCCTCGTCCAAACACATGCAGGGAAGGCAGAGGAATTGGGAGAACGGGATGGAGTTTTTGCAGGATACTGGGTTGGAGGAAGTGCCATCCAGGTAGTTATGGAAGTCTGTGGGCTTATAGTAAACATCCATCTGGAGACCGACGTCGGAGATGGAAATAGAGAGGTCGAGAAAGGAGAGGGAGGTGTCTAAGGTGGACCAAGTGAATTTGAGGGTAGGGTGGAAATTATGGTTGAAGTCAATGAACTGCTACAGTTCAGCCCGTGCAGGATGCAGGTGAAAGAGTTGGGGCACAGTGCCTGTGTAGGTACTGAACAGGGACTGACTGTTTGACATAGCTGACCAAGAGGCAGGCATAGCTAGGGCCCATCCAAGTGCCTACGGCCACACCCTGGATTTGAAGGAAATGGGAAGACTTAAAGGAAAAGTTATTAAGCATGAGGATTAATTCAGCGAAGCGGAGCAAGGTATTGCTAGAGGAGTCTGGATGGGTCTGTTGGAGAGGGAGAAGCGCTTGTAGGATATGGACGTGTAAAAGAGCTGCACATTCCTAGTGAAAGTAAAATGCTGGGGGCCTGGGAACTCTAAGTTCCTAAAGAGGTGGAGGGCGTGGTTGGTGCTATGGATGTAGGTGGGAAGTGCCTGAACCAAGGGGGAGAGGATGGAGATGAATTAGGATGAGATGAGTTCAGTGGGACAACAGCATGTGGAGATGATGAGTCGGCCAGGATAGTTTAGATTAGCTTTAAGATTACATTACAGTGTGGAAACAGGCCCTTCGGCCCAACAAGTCCACATCGACCCGCCGAAGCGCAACCCACCCATACCCCTACATTTACCCCTTACCTAACACTACGGGCAATTTAGCATGGCCAATTCACCTGACCTGCACATCTTTGGACTGTGGGAGGAAACCGGAGCACCCGGAGGAAACCCACGCAGACACGGGGAGAATGTGCAAACTCCACACAGTCAGTCGCCTGAGGCGGGAATTGAACCCAGGTCTCCGGTGCTGTGAGGCAGCAGTGCTAACCACTGTGCTACCGTGCCGCTTGAGCTTGTGGATCATAGAATCATACAATCCCTATAGGTGGAAACAGGCCATTTGGTCTCAACAAGTCCATACCGACCTTCCAAAGACTAACCCATACAGACCTATCCCCCTTCCCTATTACTCTTCATTTAAAGAGAGAGCTAAGAAGAGCCAGGAAGGGACATGAGAAGTCATTGGCGGTCAGAATCAAGGAAAACCCTAAGGCTTTCTATAGGTATATCAGGAATAAAATAATGACGAGAGTCAGATTAGGGCCAATCAAGCATAGTAGTGGGAAGTTGTGCGTGGAGTCAGAGGAGATAGGGGAAGCGCTAAATGAATACCTTTCATCAGTAATTCACACTAGAAAAAGACAATGTGGTCGAGGAGAATATTGAGATACAGGCTACTGGACTAGATGGGATTGAGGTGCATAAGGAGGAGATGTTAGCAATTCTGGAAAGTGTAAAAATAGATCAGTCCCCTAGGGCCAGATGGAATTTATCCTAGGATTCTCTGGGAAGCCATGGAGGAGACTGCGGAGCCTTTGGCTTTGATCTTTATGTTGCCATTGTCTACAGAAATAGTGCCGGAAGACTGGAGGATAGCAAATATTGTCCCCTTGTTCAAGAAGGGGAGTAGAGACAACCCTGGTGATTATAGACCTGCGAGCCTTCCTTCGGTTGTGGGTAAAGTGTGGGAAAGGTTATAAGAGAGAGGATTTATAATCATCTGGAGAGGAATAGGTTGATTAGGGTATAGTCAACATGGTTTTGTTAAGGGAAGGTCGTGCCTCACAAACCTTATTGAGTTATTTGAGAAGGTGACCAAACAGGTGGATGAGGGTAAAGCGGTTGCTATGGTGTGTATGGGTTTCAGTAAGGCATTTGATAAGGTTCCACATGGTAGGCTATTGCACAAAATATGGAGGCATGGGATTGAGGGCGATTTAGTGGTTTGGATCAGAAATTGGTTAGCTGAAAGAAGACAGATAATGGTGGTTGATGGGAAATATTCATACTGGAGTTCAGTTACTAGTGGGGTACTGCAAGGATCTGTTTTGGGTCCACTGCTGTTTGTCATTTTTATAAATGACCTGGTTGAGGGCATAGAAGGATGGGTTAGAAAATTTGCAGATGACCCTAATGTCGGTAGAGTTGTGGACAGTGATGAAGGATGTTGTAGGTTATATAGGGACATAGATAAGCGGCAGAGCTGGGCTGAGAGGTGGCAAATGGAGTTTAATGTGGAAAAGCGTGAGGTGATTCACTTTGGAAGGAGTAACAGGAATGCAGATACTGGGCTAATGATAAGATTCTTGGTAATGTAGATGAGCAGATATCTCAGTGTCCAGGCACATAAATCTTTGGAAGTTGCCACCCGAGTTGATAGGGCAGTAAAGGGATTGAATTTCGGAACAATGAGATCATGCTGCATCTGTACAAAACTTTGGTGCGGCCACATTTGGAGTATTGCGTATTATAGGAAGAATGTGGAAACTTTGGAGAGGGTTCAGCGGAGATTTATTAGGATATTGCCTGGTATGGAGGGAAAGTCTTATGAGGAAAGGCTGAGGGGCTTGAGATTGTTTTCGTTGGAGAGAAGAAGGTTGAGAGGTGACTTAATTGAGACATATAAGATAGTCAGAGGGTTAGATCGGGTGGACAGTGAGAACCTTTTTCCTTGGATGGCAATGGGACATAGCTTTAAATTAGACAATAGACAATAGGTGCAGGAGTAGGCCATTCAGCCCTTCAAGCCTGCACCGCCATTCAATATAATCATGGCTGATCATTCCTAATCAGTATCCTATTCCTGCCTTATCTCCATAACCCTTGATTCCACTATCTTTGAGAGCTCTATCCAACTCCTTCTTAAATGAATCCAGAGAGTGGGCCTCCACTGCCCTCTGGGGCAGAGCATTCCACACAGCCACCACTCTCTGGGTGAAGAAGTTTCTCCTGAGCTCTGTCCTAAATGGTCTACCCCGTATTTTTAAGCTGTGTCCTCTGGTTCGGCACTCACCCATCAGTGGAAATATGTTTCCTACTGCCAGAGTGTCCAATCCTCTCATAATCTTATACGTCTCAATCAGATCCCCTCTCAATCTTCGAAACTCAAGGGTATAAAAGCCCAGTCGCTTCAGTCTTTCAGTGTAAGGTAATCCTGCCATTCCAGGAATTGACCTCATGAACCTACGCTGCACTCCCTCAATAGCCAGAATGTCTTTTCTCAAATTTGGAGACCAGAACTGCACACAGTACTCCAGGGGTGATAGATATAGGACAGAAGTCAGAGGTAGTTTCTTTACTCAGAGTGTAGTAGGGGCACGGAGTGCACTGCCTGCAATAGTAGTAGACTTGGTTCTAGTAATCTTAATGATCCGCTCCTAGGCCAGCAATATTTCCCTCCCACACCCAAAATCTCTACACTCTTCCAATTCCATTGTCTGTTGTGCATCCTTAATTTCCACTGCTCCATCTTTTGTTGTTATGAATATTGTACTTGATACAAGATAGATCTGTTCTAAGTTGTCTGCCTTAAAGCGAGTTAAAATGAAATTGTTTGGTGATGGGGAATGTGACCTCCTACAAAATTTGCCCAGAGTTAACCCCATTTGACCTCATATCAAATTTGCTTAGAGACAAGTTATATGACCTGATCCCGATAATGAAAGGAATTCAAATTGAAACTTACTGAAAAAGTTGCAAGTTTTAACACTGGGAACAAAGGAGAAGGTAGTAGTTAGCTGCCTGCTTGAAGTACTCCAGTCCATGTGCTGTAGGTAGGCCCATCAATACTGTTAGGGAGAGAGTTTCAGGATCTTAACCGGCAACACTTCGGAACTGTGACCAAACTGCAGACCAGGGCACAAACTATGGGCACCAAATGCACGCACTCCTCCTCTAAGAACATTTGGAATCTGCCAACCCCATCAATTGGTCAAACTACTCGACATTAAGCAAACAAAATTTATTCAAACACTATAGTTAAAATACAACAAAAGAAAGAGGAACTTGGAATAACTTAACTCTATTGAAAAACCTAACAGAACAATAGATTATTTTACTACTAAACAGTAACTGTTCCAATGTAGTAACATCCTATCAACACCCTTGGCAAAAGACAAATTCAGAAAACAGAATTTAGCCCTGGAGGAAAAACATCCAGAGAAAAGCAAGAGAGAGAGTGTAGCAGCCGAGTGAGATTCATTGCCTTCCAATCCTGCTGAGACCCCAGCAGTAACTGCAACCGAAAACCCAAGAAACGCAAAATCCTGGTTCTGTGGTGGGAGCTTGACCACACTCATTCAGGCTGCATCTATTGTTCTAACTTAAAAAATCACCAAAGGCTTCACATCATTATCATCTCATGGACTGCTCAGCACCTTTCCCCTAATCTCTCTCTAAAAGAAACCAGTACAAAACATTCTTCTTAAAGCTACAGCATTGCTACAGCAAGCAGTGTACGGACCTGTACACCAGCAACTAGCATGGAAAGGCTGTAGCGGGGATTAGATTAGATTACAGTGTGGAAACAGGCCCTTCGGCCCAACAAGTCCACACCGACCCGCCGAAGCGAAACCCACCTAAACCCCTACATTTACCCCTTACGGGCAATTTAGTATGGCCAATTCACCTGACCCTGCACATCTTTTGGATGGTGGGAGGAAACCGGAGCACCCGGAGGAAACCCACGCAGACACGGGGAGAACGTGCAAACTCCACACAGTCAGTCGCCTGAGGCGGGAATTGAACCCAGGTCTCCGGTGCTGTGAGGCAGCAGTGCTAACCACTGTGCCACCGTGCCGCCCACAGGATACTGTACACAGGTACAGGCACTCAGCTCCCAGGCTAAACTAGGCTGCATCTCAATGATGTATGCTTACTTGCTTCCTTCGTGCTTAATTGCATGCTTACAACATCACAGCCCTCCCTTTACTTGCTGTGTCAGTTAATGCAGTCACAACACCAGATGGTTTGTCTTGTTGGTCGGCAGCCTTAGGCAAGGATGGCACATTTTAATGCATGGCTATGTGCTATGTCCATCTCCCACCTGCTCCATGTGTCAGAAGCTGATGTAGCAAACTCACTACATGTGCAGCAAGCAGGTAGAATTGTCTCAAAGTCTTAGGGAAATAGTTCTCACTGAGGTTCACGGGGTTTCATAGCGACAAGTACAGGGACTAGAGCTAATGCATTCAGGCAGATGTATAGGCATCAGTTAGGGGTTCAGGAACATCGTGTCTGGGGCTGTATGGAAATGTCAGTCAAGGAGGTGAGTCACAGTTAGTCCATCAGCAGAATCTAAGGGGGCAAGGCTAAGATGGTGATGGTGGTGGGCAATAAGGGGTAGGGTGGACAGTACAGCTGTTGCTGCAGGACTGAGCCGGGCAAGTTAGTCTATGGAACTGACCACTGCAGGCTTCGGGTAGAAACACAGGACTATTGCGATGGGACGGGAAGCAGCAGGATTTGCAAGAGGAAGAGAAGCACTCAGTGTTACCTTCCATCATGATGCAAATGGAAAGTGTACAATGCGGAAGACAATGGCTGTGAGCACACTCAGCGTGGTTGCAGTAGGTGGCTCAACCCACAAAGGAGGGGGCTGCTGCAACTGCTGATCAATAGGCTTTTAAAGAGAAACAATATTGGCCACAGGCTCACATAACGTGCAACACACAGGCTGCCTATTTGCTGGCCATCCTACAGCATTAACTCTCTCTTTCTGTTGCACCTCCCTGACAAAGCTACTGCTGGATAATTTGTTGAAAGCTACAGAAGGAACCAAACCTTATGTATGTTGAACAAGGCCCAATGGTTCAGCATGACTCAATGCTATCTGGGATGGATTGTTTACCGTGCTTCCAGATATGCAGTAGCTCTCAGCATTGACCTCCATCCATGGAGCCTTGCTTCTGGCAACCTCAGACCAGGCTGGCAGGGTCTGGTGGTGAAGATTTCTCCTTGAATCTTCCAGTCCTCAGGGATGAGGACATATCTGTCCTGGACCACCCCATTCACTGGAAACCTGTCAGAGAATACCAGCACCAATTTTTCCTTTCTCTGAGATACTCTGACTCTGTCTTTGACCACAAAGGGCAGCTTTAGAATGCCAGTTCTCATCCAGGGGCACAACAGGATTTTAAAATTGGGTGCAAGGGATGCCAGTCTTTTGGCATATATCTGTTGAGTGGCAATTTGTTCTGGGAACAGGCCATGGTCAGACTGGGTGGAAATTAATATCAAAGATGCCATAAATGCAGGATAGGTAATTAATTAGGGTAACTTGATTCGATAGGGTGAGAAAACTCACTGGGCCTCCTGGCAATAAACTCTCCAAAACCAAATCAACACAACTTGGACTTAGCTGAAAAAAATATCACTGCCCTTTGTTTAAAAGGACAAGGGAAGATTCAACCTGAGGGTCACAGAGGTTACATTTCTGCAGAGAGCAATGTAAAATTTATAATCGTAGTGAGAGGCTATGGTTGTGTAAGAATTTAATTGGAACTCTTGGGAAGACTGTTTCTGTAGTTTATTTACCAAGCAACTAACACTCTAATACCCAATCAGGTTGATCCTAGTTTGATTTTTACTATAAAAGTCTTAAAATGTGAAGTATGTTAAGATTCTTTCCACTGATTGTTGGGAAATTCAAGTTTCTTTTTAAAAGTTAGGAGATCTTAACACCAAACCTTTAAATTTTGATTCCTAATACTCTTGTGAAGCACCTTGGGATTTTTTTAGTACCATCTCAATTTAAATTGTTGTTAAATTGGTTATTTTATTTTTCATATCCTTCAGCTATAATTTTGTTTAAAACCAATTTGATAGAAATTTGACTGAGTCACTCTCAGATGAAAGGAAGCCATTAAGAAGAAGAAGCACACCTTTTCTCAGGCCCAACTTTGACATCATGTCATTTTTGCAAAATACTCCAGAGCTATGGATGTGTAAAGTTAAAACACGATATTACCAACCTCAAAATCTGAAATCTGATGGCACCCTGAAAGTATACGATAACATCTTCAGTGTACTGAAATTTCCTTGGAGGAAAGTCTATTTGCGAATCTCATGCAAAAATAAGTGAATTAAATGATATGAGTCAATTTAACTGTCAGGCTAATAATTAGGATGGTTGATACAGTACCTGTTGACAGAACCAAATGCATAGAGATTGGTTACAGTGTGAGCAGTCAGGAATCAGAGTCTGTTCTAATGAGAGAATTAAACAATTAATTACTCCTGTCTAAATGTTTGCTCAATCACAGACAGCATTGTTGTGATGCAATTCTGTTGGGGAGAAAGCTGCTTCTCTAAATTCTAACCACAAAATGACTGCCACTGATTATCATGATTGCTTTAGACTGGTTCATCACCAAACAGCTTCAGAAAAAAAGACCTGAATTACACTGTATAAACTTTCAATAAAATATATGTTCATGAAAGCCCAATTGGGGTAGATTTTATAATGGCCACCACCTTTACAGGGGTTTACAGTTGAAAATTGGAACATCACCTGTTTCAGGTAACGTGTCCGATACCAGACTCCGATGACGTTCTTAAGGCCTTTAATTGAAGGTTTACAGCAACTGGACAAAGTTTCACACTGTGCACATCTCACCCAGTTTTAATGAGTAATATAGCTGAAAAGGTATCACAAAAGTGAAATAATGTTGACACAGGTTGTGCCATGCCAACTTTGGACACCAACACATTTATCATGTTATAATACACAGAAACCACAGTGTATATTCACACCAAAAGTTACAAGCCCTGTCTCCCCAGTTTGTTTCAAGGGGCATCTGAGTTGACTCAGTTGTACTCATTGACATTTATAACTCGTGAAATGACTCATAAACACTGTAAAGAAGAGTGTAGCAACAGTCCTATGGGGGAATACTTCAACCTCATTATCCATGCAATTATAGAAACAAGGAGTCCCCATGGATACCAAATACAGATATGACTCCTATATACAGTAGCTCTCTACACAAGGTGTGAAGAATGTGCAATCAGACTGGACAAGTCAATGAGAAGAATAAAAGAAGTGGCCTGAAGCGATATCAAGGAGCAAATGAATGAATAATTTTTGAATTGCTAGGGGCCGCTGCAAGCTCCAAATCATATAACAAAGTTATAAGGAGAACTGCAAACAGTAACACAAAAAAATTCAACACTGTTATAAAACATGATGCTACAATTTATAAGAGGGAACACTGTGTTCTAGGGAATAAATAATTATCAGTGATAAATGTACATATCGTTTTGTAGGTTTTAATGATCTGGGAGACGGGTGATGAAAGCACATCATCTCACTTAATTAAGCATAAGTTAAATAAAGCAAACAAATTAACCAATAATAATGTAAGGCCATCAACTTTCAGGACAGTGAAAGAGTAAACTTCCACTGCAGTGAATAATTGAAGTATCACTTGGTTGATAATTAAGTTTATGGCAAACTTAAGTTGGTAGAGTTTGAAGCACTTTTGGCACAGTCAAGTTTTGCACAAGAAGTATGGTGAAGCAATTTTTACCTTAGTGCAGCAAATGGAAATATGTTTGAATAAACTCTTTAAAAAAGACCAATAGATTTAAATACTTCTTGCTTTATAATCTTTCAAAACTGACCAACAATGAAGTACTGTGGCTGTGTTATGTAACCATGTAAAACTAATTAAATTTGTTGTTGCGTCTGCTAATCTCTAGCATCAATATGTTCTTGAATGCATTTTGAATGAAATCGGGGTTTAAAGGAATACACCAAAATCCATGCCACCTTTTGTTTCCCCAAGTGCAGACAGGAATGTGGATGATGAACATTTCACTTAATCTGCAGATAAAATTGAAGAAACTTAAATTTTCTGCCCAGGCGTCTGTTCACATTGACCTGATAGGGCTGTGAAAATAAAATCTTTATGCATCAGAATCAGAATGTCTCAAGTTGTTCTATGAAGGCACTTGAAGATCTGTTGTGTGCCTCTTCTGGGCCTCCTTGTTCTTGATGTAATACCCAACTTTGTGTATAATTATTATGACAAATCATAATCATAATCAGATTCACCAGCTATGATGCACATATGCCAGGCTACATTTCTTAACACATATCAGCTTGGGAATCGCACTCCATATAGAAAATGAAGCAGAATAATATCCACATCTGGTCAAATCTCTACTTATCAGCAGCAGTTAAAGAAAACATAGGTAACTGAAAAAGAAATCTCCCGAAATGGTGAGATTCTCTTAACACTGAGGAACAAGACAGATGAGAACTTTTGAGGAATCAATCATGTCAAGAAAACTATCAGCCTCACTCAAGCAGTTGTACGGTGTATTAAATGTAGCTCTGATGGAAGATCTTGTGGATAGCTTTAGGATGCAAAATTACTGCATTTTGCTGGAGGAATAATTCTGCTTTTATTGGGAGATATTTCAGCTGTTGTTTCAATTGAGAGTTCTGATTGCACATAACATCTGTCTATATAAATAGAGTTTTTATTAAAATAGACTTTGGTTGTTGCTAGAACTCTGACCTGAGTCACAATGTTCTCGAGCATGAGTACAAAAATAATCAGCACTGACACCCCTGTGCAGTACTAATGGAGCACTACATTGGCAAAGATGCAGTCTTTGTCATTAAATTAAGGTCCCATCTGTCTGTTGGTGTGGATATGAAAAATCCTACAGCACTTCTTCAAGGATAAGAAACTGAGTTTTGCTTGGGTCTTCACCAATATGTTCCTTTCAATCAATGTTACAAAAATAGATTGTCAAAATGTAACTGCATTACTAATTGTGGGACTGGCTGTACTCAAATTAGTTAGTGTTGCCTTCAGTACAACAGTGATTACAATTCAAGAGTACTTCATTGGCTGTAAAACACTTTGAGACATCTGTTAGTTGTGGAAGATGCTATACAAATGCAAGATTTTATTTTTATAAATCATGTCCTGCTTCTTGTTCATTGGATGATATTAGTGTCAACATTTAATGTATAGTTTGTTTGCCTCTGTAAATTTTGAAAAGTACTCGTTTGCTTGACACAATGAAATTGAATAACTTAGGTTTTGAGCTCAACCTTGGATAGACAGTTGACCACTTTGTGAAAAAATAATCGACCAAATGGATAGAGACTTTCAAGGAGTCACTCCAGCTTCCATAGCCTACAGTCCCACAGATTAATGAGAGCAGACACAGCTAGCTCCGTGCAGGTCGCAGTGGAATGGTGGGAATGCTCCATTTAGAGGTCACTCAAGATGTCAATGGTCTTCTCCTTCACCACACCCTGAACAATAACAATCAAATTGTCATTGAGTGAGTTGAGTCATGCCAGGCTGGCAGGAGGCAAGGTGCAGCAGTCTGCAGCCACTCCTCACAGAATCAAGCAGCAAGAAGTCACCAACCTCATCCATCTTGAAGATCCTGACTTGAGGAACTTAGTCTCTTGCCAGCTCTGCTCAAGACTCAAGGGAAGCATTCTGTAGGAGTAATAATTATGAAACCTTCATCAATGAGTGAAAATGTAGCCTGACTTTTCGGGAAAGAAATAAAGACAAAAAGTCTTGAATTTATATAGCACATTTTTTTGTTTACAAAAATCAGATACCTGAAATCACTTACCAGCCAATTAAGTACTGCCATTACGGTCACTGATGTAATGTAGGGAAAGTGCCAGCCAAATTGTACATAGCAAGCTACTACAAACAAAAAATGATAATGATCAGCTGAACTATTTTTACGATGTTGAGTGAGGTAAATATTAGCCAGGGATAATAATTCCCCTGCTCGTCTGTGATGTAGTGTCATGGGATCTTTGGCATCTGAGGGGGCAGATGAAGCCTCGCTTTAACATCTTATCCAAATGTTAGTGCCACCAACCATGCAGTATTCCCTCTGTGCTAGAGTGTCACCTTTGACCTCTGCACTCAAGTCCAGCTACAATTCTTGTTTTCCGTTACAATTAATTGCTGTTCTCACTCTTAGCAATTTGAATGAATTCGAATTCTGGGTTCAAATCTTACCATGGCAGATAGCAGAATTTTAAACCAATTAAAAAAAATCATGAATTAACAGTTTAATGGTGACTATGAAACCATTACTAATTGTTGGGAAAAACTATCTGGTTCACTAATAGCCTTTAGGGAAGGAAACTGCCATCCTTAACTGTCTGGCCTACATGTGACTCCAAACCCACAGCAATGTGGTTAACTCTTAACAATTAGGGACAGCCAATAAATGCTGACCTAGCCAGCGATGCCAACAATCCGTGAATGAATAATAAAAAAAACTGTAGCTTTAATAGATTCCAAATATGCACTACCAAACATCATTAATAGGAAAGTTCTCTGAAATGTTTGCAGGTTCTTCCAAGAAAGATTAAGGGTGGAATCAGGATTGTTAGTTGTGAATATTTTCAGGACATCAGATTAAGCCAGTTCAAAGAACGATTAAGCATATTTGCTGATGTCTCACAGCTTGTCTGAATGACGTTGACAGCTTCCTTGAAGTATGGCCAAGAACAGCATGATTAAAAATGTTGGATGAACAGCAGTCATCAATGTAGACTCATGTAGCGTCATTCCCACTTGATGGGCAGGGTTAGAATCAAACATTCAGGTGGAGAAGTACGCATTCCAGCTACTACCCCATGAGCTAAATTTAGTCACTTTTCAGCCAAAGATTCTTGTTGTCCTAGCAGTTGTATGGATTAAATTAACAAAAGTGCAGAGTTAACAAAAACAGAAATTGTTGGAAAGGTTCAGCAAGTCTGGCAGCATTTGTGGAGAGAAACGAGAGTCAACGTTTTGGATTCAGCAACCTTCCTCAGAACTGATGGTAGCTCGGAAAAAGTTTTTATTATGCAGAAGATAGGTTGAGGGAGGGGCTAAGGAGTAACAAATAAGTGAAGATTGAGCCCAAAGAGAGAGAAATACAGTTAGACAGACAAAAGAGTGGATAATGATCAGTCTGGGAGAATGACCAGCTATTAGTGGTCAATTAGTGGCTAATGATGGGTGGTTTGTAATAGACCATATGATAACAAGCCTAGTGTGTGGGGAGGGTTTGGGGTAAGGACATGGGAAAAAGTGCCTCAACTCCTAAAATTGTTGAACTTGATATGGAGCCCAGAAGGCTGTAGAGTTCCCAAGCAGAAAATGGGGAACTATTCTTCCAGCTTGAACTGCAGCAAGCCTGAGGTAGAGACGTTGCCAGGAAACACGGTGGTATTTTGAATTGGCAGGCAACTGGAAGCTCAGGGTCTTTTTTTGTGGACAAAACATTGATGTTCTGCGAAGTGGTCAACCAGTCTATGCCTTGTTTCCCAACTTAGATGAGACCACATTATGACCACCGAATGCAGTAGACTAGATTATGTGAAGTGCAGGTAAAGTGCTGCTTCACCTGGAAGGTGTATTTGGGCACATGGATACTGAGGGACGAAGAAAGTGAATGGGCACGTGTTACACCTTCTATGGTTACAGGGGAAGATGCTGTGAAGGAGGAGTGGACCGGGGTGGTGGGAACAGTTCTTGCGGAAGGCAGACAAGGGAGGGGAGGGGAATTGTGTCCAGTGGTGGCATTTCACTCGAGATGGTGGAAATGGTGGCTTATGATGCTCTGTGTGTGCATGCTGGTGGGATGATGGCTGAGGACAAAGGGGAAGTTGAAACTTTATTGCTGGAACAGCACAGCAGGAATGATTCCTGAAGAAGGGCCTGTGCCCGAAACGTCGAATCTCCTGTTCCCTGGATGCTGCCTGACCTGCTGTGCTGTTCCAGCAATAAAGTTTCAACTTTGATCTCCAGCATCTGCAGACCTCACTTTCTCCTTGAGGACAAAGGGGACCCTATCACTGTTGTGGGAGGGGGTGGGGGCTGAAGTATGGGAGATGGGTTGGACCCAGCTGACAGCCCTGTCAACTATGATGTTGGGGACTCTTCAGTTAAGGCAGAAGGTGGACATTTCAGGGGCCCCCTTGTCAAAGTTGGCATCATCAGAACAGATGTGACAGAGATGGAGGAACTGGGAGAATGGAATAGAGTCTTTACAGGAAGCAGAATAAAGACTTTACAGGATTTATAGTCAACACAACTGTGGGAGTTGGTGGGTTTGTAGTGGATATTGATGGACAGCCTATTCCTATAAATGGAAACAGAGATATTGAGAAGTGAAGAGAGGAGCCAAAGAACAGAACATAGAAAAGTACAGCACAGAACAGGCCGTTTGGCCCAAGATGTTGTGCCAAGAATTATTCCTAATCTAAAATAAAATAAAATAACCTAACATATGCACCCCTCAATTCACTGCTGTCCATGTGCATGTCCAGCAGTCGCTTAAATGTCCCTAATGACTCTGCTTCCACCACCATCGTTGGCAACACATTCTACGTATTCACAACTCTCTGAGTAAAGAACCTACCTCTGACGTCTCCTCTATACCTTCCTCCTAATACTTTAAAATTATGACCCCTCGTGCCAGTCAATCCTCCTCTGGGGAAAAGTCTCTGGCTATTGACTCTATCCATGCCTCTCACTACCTTATATACCTTGATCAGGTTACCTCTCTTCCTCTTTCTCTCCAGAGAGAAATGTCTGAGCTTAGTCAACCTTTCTTTGTAAGACAAGCCCTCCAGTCCAGGCAGCATCCTGGCAAACCTTCTTTGCACCCTCTCCAAAGCCTCTATATCTTTCATATAGTAGGGCGACCAGAACTGGACACAATATTCCAAGTGTGGTCTCACCAGGGACTTATAGAGCTATAGCAAAACCTTGAGGCTCTTAAACTCAATCCCTTTGTTAATGAAAGCCAAAACAACCATATCCACTTGGGTGGCACCTTTGAGGGATCTATGCACTTGAACACCAAGATCCCTCTGTTCCTCCACACTGCCAAGAATCCTGTCTTTAATCCTATATTCAGAATTCGAGTTCAACCTTCCAAAATGCATCACTTCACATTTATCGATTTGCCATTTCTCAGCCCAGCTCTGCATCCTGTCTATGTCACGCTGCAGCTTGCAATAGCTCTCAATACTATCAATGGCACCTCCAACCTTTGTGTCATCGGCAAATTTACTAACCCACCCCTTAACCTCCTCATTCAAGTCATTTATACAAACCACAAAGAACAGAGCCCTGCGGGACACCACTCACCACTGACCTCCAAGCAGAATACTTTATATTTACAACCACTCTCTGCCTTCTGTCAGCCAACCAATTCTGAATCCAGACAGCCAAATCTCCCTGTATGCCATACCTTCTGACTTTACGAATGAGCCTACCATGTGGAACCTTATCAAATGCCTTGCTGAAGTCCATATACACTACATCAACTGCTCGACCTTTGTCAAACTGTCTTGTCACCTACTCAAAGAACTCAATAAGATTTCTGAGGCATGGTCTGCCCTCACAAAGCCATGCTGACTGCCTTTAATCACACTATGCTTTTCTAAATAATCATAAACCCTATCCCTCAGAATTATTTCCAAAACCTTGCTGACCACAGACTGGTCTGTAATTGCCATGGATTTCCAAATTCCTCTTCTTGAAAAGAGGAACAACATTCGCCTCCCTCCAATCCTCCGGTATGACTCCGTGAAGAGTGAGGAAGCAAAGATCTTCGCCAGCAGCTTAGCAGCCTTCTTTCTCGCTTCCTGGAACAACCTAGGATAAATCTGGTCTGGCCCTGGTGACTTATCAATCTTAATGTTTGCCAAAATTTCCAGCACATCAACTTCATCAATCTTGATCTGTTCAAGTTTGTTTCCCAGCTCCACAAAGTTCTCATTCACAACAGGGTCCCTTTCCTTAGTGAAAACCAAAGCAAAAAAACTCATTTAGGGCTTCCCCTGTTCAGATTCCACGCACAAGTTCCCTACGCTATCTTCTTCCTGATCATTCTCTTACTCCTCACGTATGAGTAAAATGCCTTTGGGTTCTCCCTAATCCTTCTTGCCAAGCCTTTATCGTGCCCCCCTCCTGGCTCTCCTCAGTCCATTTCTGAGCTCCTTTCTAGTAAGCCTGTAATCCTCTAAAGCTGTGCTAGGTCCTTGTTTCCTCCACCTTATGTAAGCTGCCTTCTTCCTTTTGATGAAAAGTTCCTCTGTTCTCGTCATCCAAGGCGCCTTAATCTTACCCCTTCTTTTTGTATTAGAGGAATAAATTTGTGCATCACTCGCAACAACTGTTCTTTAAACAGTTTCCACATGTCTGTTGTGCCCTTTCTGTGGAGCAATTGCTCCCAATCTGTACTTCCCAAATCCTGTCTGGTAGCGTCATAATTTCCTTTTCCCCAATTAAATATCTTCCCTTGGTAACTGCTCCTTTCCCTCTCCAAGGTGAAGGTGAAGGTGAGAATGAGGTGGCAATTGGAAGCAAAATTGATTAACTTTTCCAATCCCAGACAAGAGAGAGCAGCAGCATCAATATACTGGAGAAAGAATTGTGGGTGTAGGCAGGAATAGGACTGGAATGAGGAACATTCCATGCACCCACAAAGAGGCAGACATAACTGGAGCCCATGCGGGTACACATGGCCAACCTTCTGACCTGAAGGTGAGAGGTGGTAAAGGAGAAGTTATTCAGGGTGAGGATGAGCTCGACCGGGCAGAGGAGGCTGGTGGTGGGTGGGAACAGTTCAGGCCTTTTTTCCAGGAAGAAGTGGACAGACCATCCTGATGAGGGATAGATGTATAGAGGGATTGCACATCCAGGGTAAAGAGGAGGTGGCTGGAGCCTGCAAACTAGAAATTCTGAACTGATGTAGAACATATTAAGAATCGCGGCTATAAATGCAAAGGGATTGGACAAGGGGAGAAAAAATAAATCAAGCTGAGGTAGGAAGTGGTAAGTTCTGTGGGGCAGGAGCAGGCCAAAACAATGGGTCTGACTGGGTAGACCTGTTTGTGGATTTTGGGAAGGAGTTAGAAATGAGTTGTAGGGGATTGGGAAACTATGAATTTGGAGGCAGTGGAGGGGAGATCATCAGATGAAATGAGGTTAGTGACTATGCCATTGAGGACATAGAGGTTATATGGCGGTGGTGGTGGTGGGGGGTGGTGAACTCATATGAATGCCTTTTTTCTGTAAGTGGCAGTTTGAGGTTGACATGTCTTGTTATGATAATAATTGAATTTTTTTTTTAAAGTCTCTCTGTTTGGCACTGGAACTTCATCCAAGTGCAGTTTCTCCTAACAAAAACAAAATTAAATATTCAATTATTGCAAGAGTAGTTCTAGATTTGGGAAGACCTGCTTCCTGGCATCATGAATAGCCTAATTTAATTTTAAAGTTATACCCACTTGTTCTGGACTTTGAACAGAAGAAATAGTTTCTGTCTATCCTAGCATCTCCATTAAATATGTCAATCATAGATTGTAATCATATAATAAGTTTTCACCAAAACACTTCCAACTGGGATACAGTACTGACACAAAATAGCTAACTTAGAGGCACACATGGATTTTGGAAGAAAACAGCAATTAGCTGGCCTAACAGAAATACAACTGTGCGAAGGACAGGTTTCTATAAATATGTGCAGATCTATCCCAAGGTGACAATAAGCTGCAATAAAGGGCCTTGATATCTGGTGTTCCCAACAATCATTACATTATATTATATCTGTAAAGTATATATATAAAACATAGTATTATATAGTTATTTCTAACCACCTTTAAAAAGAACATGAATTGCAACAAGTGAGAATACACAGACACAGATACATAAACACTCTATCCAAGTTATCATTATGTCTTATAAGTGCATATTTCATCTGGAAAGAATGTGTTCAACAACAGCCTACATCTGTATTACCTTTAAACTTGATTATTTCAATGCTGTCCTGGTTGGACTCCCACCATGAAATCTCTCTCAATTTAAGCTCCTCCATACTCATATCCTAACTCACGACAAAACCCATTGAGTCATCAACCCGGTGACCTATATTGGCTCACAATTAAGTAAAGAGTTGATTATATAATTCTCATTTATATTTTCAAATCTCTTCATGATCTTGTAACCCTTATCTCTTGTCACAAAGCTAGTCCCTTTTTTTCCCCTAAATGCTGTTCCCTGGCTCAAGGATACTCTGTCCTTGATTTTTTTTCAGAGGGGAAATAAACCAGACCGGGCTTTGATCAGTCTGGTTTGGTACAGAGATGAAAAGGATTTTGAGAGGCCTTTTGTGTATACGTAAACACATGAGATTTCAGGCCAAAGTAGTCATACTTTAGAAGGGACCTGTATAATGAAAGGGGAGTGGTCAGCTCTCTAGCTGAGCAGTTTAGTTCAGTCTTGAACTGGTTGGGAGTTCAGCAGTGAGCTATGCGGAAACTCTTTCTCTCTCTTTCTTTCTGCCCTTCAACTTCAACCTGTAAGCATGTGTCCCATTTATACTGGTTTTTAAAGGGAGTTTGCTTATTGGGACTGTTGTGTATAATTGGAACAGCATACTTAAGTCTAATTTTGTGAATATATTTTTGTCTGTTTTAAAATCTAGCAGTCAACCTCGCGAAGTTACTCCGGGTAATTTTCACTGTACATTTACCAAAACAATTGCAAAGTATTGTCTGAGCTGCCTGCGTAAGAATGTTTTAAAACTTCAGAGTGGGAAAGCGCCTGGCCCTGATGGTCTTCTGGGTGAGTTTTATAAGGTGTTTATAGAGATTCTGTCAGGGCCAATGTTGGAGATGTACAATCACTCCTATATGCATGAATGCCTACCACAATCTTTGAGAGAAGCTTATATTTGAAAAATGTGGTACTGGAAAAACACAGCAGGCTTATGCCCGAAACGTCGATTCTCCTGCTCCTTGGATGCTGCCTGGCCTGCTGTGTTTTTCCAGCACCACATTTTTCAACTCTGGTCTCCAGCATCGGCAGTCCTCACTTTCTCCTAGTATGTCTTAGAACAGTTTGGGTTGGGTGGAGTCTTTGCTAGATGGCTCGAGGTTTTATATCGCCACCCTCTGGCTAGGGCCATCATCAACTGGGTGAAGTCTGGGAATTTTAAGATTGGTAGGGGTAGTAGGCAAGGCTGCCCCCTCTCACCATTGTTGTTTACGCTTGTGATAAAGCCGCTGGCAGAGGCCATTCGTCAGAATGTCCACATAACCGCTCCAGAAGTGGGATCAAGGGCACACAAAATTACACTGTATGCGGATGATATCCTTCTGTTTTTATTGAACCTGATTATCTCCGTACTCCATTTGATACAATGTATCAATTCATTTGGGGCTATTTCAGGATATAAGATTAATTTTGCAAAATCGGAGGCTATGCCTTTGGGAAACCTCAAGGATGTGCCAGAAGTTGAAGGTGGCCCGAAGTTCCCTTTTAAGTGGTCACATGCAGGGTTCCGGTACCTAGGCATTTTTATTACCCCATGTTTGATCTGTTATTTCGGACTAACTTTGCTCACTTGCTCGACAATATTAGGTGAGGTCTCCAGAGATGGGAGGCTCTTCCAATTTCATGGCTGGGTCGAATATCTCTCATTAAGATGAATGTTCTTCCTCGTTTGCTTTATCCCATGCATATGCTCCCTATAATGTTTCCCAGGTCAACGCTGCAGAAGCTTATGGGGTGATTTGGTTCCTTTGTCTGGCATCGTGGGCAGCCCCTCATCAAACTTACTAAATTGCAGTTGCCTCAAGGAGGGGGAGGAGTTGATTTCCCAGACATCAGAAGGTATCTATTGAGTTTTCTTCTGTCCTTTGTCTGTGATTGGGTAGGTAACGATCCAAACTCAATATGGCTAGATATTGAGGCCTCCCAAGCAAAATGTCTTCTTATTAACCTGTTGTTCATGGATAAGATGAGGACAGTTATGGACCATTGCCGGAACCTCATTGTCATTAGTACAGTCAAGACTTGGCGGGCGATGCGTCAGAGTGAGGGTTGTTTATCCAAGATTTCACCACTTACACCTATAGTTGGCATGCCAGGGTTCCGACCAGGGATGATGGACTCAGGGTTCAAACTATGGGCAGTGAGGGGAGTTTCTAGTTTGGAAGGCTTGTTTGAGGGGGAGGTTATGCTGTCTTTTGAGCAACTGAGCTGCAAATATGGGTTACCCAGCAGAGATCTTTTCCATTTTTTTCAGGTTAGGGATTTCATTCAGAAGAAGACTATTCTTCTCACTAAGCCCTATAAGCCCGATACAGAGAGGTTGTTGCTACGTTCCACAAGCACCCTTTCGGTTAGTGCCCTCTATCACCTGCTGGGTGGCAGGGCCTGGTAGGATATTAACTGGTTATGAGAGGTCTGGGAGCAAGAGCTAGGAGTGGAGATCTCTTCTGAAACATGGGAGAACATATGGGAGAATACTCGAATGATCTCAATCTGTAATAGGACATGCACTACGCAGTTAAAAGTTCTGCACAGGGCTCATCTGACACCAGACCGTCTGGCGAAGTTTAAAAAAGGGGCATCTTTAGTGTGCCCCAAATGTAAAATAAGTGTAGGTACTCTGACCCATTGCTTTTGGACATGCCACAGGCTCCGTGTTTATTGGAGCGCTGTGGCAGGAGAGATAGGGAGGGTATTGAGGACTGAAGTCAAAGTAGACCCGCTATCTCTCCTCTTAGGTCTACCGAATTTACCATCTTTAGACGGGCATGGGAAGAAACTATTTAATATTTTTGCATACTTGCACGGAGGAATATTCTGATGAATTGGGTGTCTGAGAACCCACTAAGCTTGCTGGGATGGCAGAAATTAATTATGGAGCACATTCCCTTGGACTTTTTTACAAACATGGTGCACCACACAACAGACCATTTTTAATCAGACATGGCAGCCCTACTTGAGTTATTTGGAAATAGATTCGTCAGTTGTTTTAACAAGGGCATTTGTTTAACCAGGATGGTTAGGTTTATCAAGCCCTTGAGGGGGTCTCCTGAGTTAATAGGGGTATATACACAATGCTACCGTTCCTTTGTTAATGAGCTTTGCGCTGAGCATAAATGTTCTGTATTTTGTGGGTTTTTTTGTTTTTCTTTCTTTTTTTGGTGTTGCTTTGCACAGTGTTAGGGTTTGTTTTGTTTTAGAGGATGGGTTAATAGTTAGGAGACAGTAGTTGTATTGTAATTTGTGTTTTTTTCTTTTTATTATACTGATATTTGTTAGTGCATTTTTCAATAATTTTATGTTTGTAAAGTTAAAAAAAATTGCTAATAAATATATTTACAAAAAAAAAGAATGTTTTAAGTGGTCTGGCCTAGTCCATAACACTCTGACAGAACGGAGGTTACAATTCTCTGAGAAATTGGTGTTCCTCAATTTCCGGCCTCCCTTGCACTCAGTTCTCAACAGTATACCATTGATGAACTGTGTCTTCAACTGCTTAGAACCCAAGCTCTGAAACGGTCTCCTTAACCCTTTATACCTCTGATCCTTTACAACACTTAAAAATCTACTTCCTTGATCAAGCCACTGGTTACAGGCACAATTCTTCTTTTAACAGCTCAGTGCCAAATAAAATGACCCTGTGAAGTATCCTGGAGTGTTTATATTGTGAAAGGGACAAAAATGAATGATGTGGTATTGTAGATTTGGAAAATGTAACAGAACATTGCACAGTGGTATTAATGCACAAGTACTTTTCATCTTTTGAAACAGGTTGAAATTACCTCAGATTATTTAGTTAGAAGTGAGATCCAGAATCTCTGCAGCACCATTAACTATTTTTTACTGCTTGCAATGGTCCTAAATGTGGATTCATGGCACAAGTCACCATTTGTGACTTCTCAAATACTGATATAGTCTGCAAGAAGACCCACACAATATCCAAGCCTGGGCTGAAAAGTAACACGAAACATTTGTGTCACAAATGCAAAATAAAACCAAACTGCCATATAAATATTGTAGTCATAAGAGCAGGTCATAGCCTAGGATTTTTGCACTAAGTAACTCACCTCCTGTCTCTCTAAAGCTTGTTCACCACCTTCAAGGTACAAGTTAGGAGTGGGATGGAATGCTTTTCATTTAACTGGATGAGAGAAGGGGGTGTGGCATTTTTGGTTAGGCATAACATTATGGCCTCCAACAATACACATGAAATTTGACAGCATCCAGGACAAAAGAGCCCACCTGTCACTCTATCCACGACAATCAGCATTCTTCCATTTCCATACTGACACATAGAAGGGTAGAGGTTGCATGGAAATGCCACTACCTACAAATTCCTATCCAAGCCACATACCATTCCTTCACTGTCACTGGATCAAAATCCTGGAAATCCGTTCCAAACAGCACACTGGATGTACCTACACCTCAAGACTACAGCAACTCAAGAAGGCAGCTCACCACTGCATCCTCAAGAGTATTTAGGGATGGACAATAAATGTTGGCCTTGTCAGCAATACAGATAAAAGATGTCCAAAAGCAAAACAATGCTTAGGGATTGAGGACAAGAAATTCCTTAATAGGCTGAGGGAGGTGGGAGGTGGCAGAGGCAGAGAGTTCAACCTCATCTTATATTTCTGGTCTATAAAACTAAGATGTAATTTTCAATCAAGAATTTTCAATATAGAAACGATAATACATTGTTCACTGATGATATTAATAGACTTGGTAAATTATTTAAGTTACCATTTAATTTAACAATATGTAGCATTGTCAATAACTACAAAGCTGAATGGTGAAATGGGTATACCAGCCCTTCCGAGCAAATTAGCATTATTCCAAGAATTACAGATAACTTAGGGATATTTCACAACGTTAATCATGTTTTGTTTATTAGAAAACTTAATTACTACAGATAACAAATGTCATTGTCTCAGGAGATAAACTAGCGTATATCCCTTTTGGTAGAGACCATCTTTTGAAAGGCAATCGTTGGAAAAATCTGTAAGAAGTCTTTTTCATACAGTTTGCCATTGTTTCATTGACTACAAAGAATGTTACTGTTTGGCATATATTAAATACACTTTTATAATGGGGATTAACAGCAGGCAGTTTTGGGAAAATGGAGAAACTGCAGATATAGTCACGTAGTTACCACTAGTAGAGGTAGGCAGGTTGTCTAGGGTTCTGCTGTGTCTATCCCCATTGCAAACAGGTATGCTGTTTTAAATAAAATAGAGGTTTATAGCCTCTCAGGGGAGTACTGTACAGCACTGACAGCCTGGTTTCTGGTACCCTGACTGGCTCTACTGTAAAGAGGGGTATATTAGGTTCCAAGTGATTGATTGTGACAGGGGACTGTCTAGTCAGGGACATCGACAGACATTTCTGCGGCAGTCAATGAGAGATCAGAATAGTGTGTTGCCTCCCTGGTCCCACAGTCAAGGATGTCTTGGACAGGGTGGAGAATATTCCGATAGGGAAGAGTGACCAGCAGAAGGTGGTTGCACATGTTGGTGCTAACAACATAGGTAGAGAAAGGGACGAGGTCATGCAGAGAGAGAATGAAAGAAATTAGGCAGGTGGTTAAATAGTTGGTCCTTGAGGGTAATGATATCTGGATTATTCACAGTGCCATGTGCTAGTGAGAATAGAAATAGGATAGGACAGATGAATGAGTGGCTAAGGGGCAGGGATTCACATTTTTGGACCATTGGGATCTCTTCTGGGGAGAAATGACCTATATAAGAAGAACGCAGCAGGCCAGGCAGCATCCGAGGACCAGGAGAATCGACATTTCGGGCATAAGCCCTTCTTCAGGAATGAGGCTGGTGTGCCAAGCGGTCTGAGATAAAAGGTGTGTGGGGGAGAATTTGAGGGTGATAGGCCGGAGAGGGGGTGGGGGCGGAGAGGTCGGGAAGAAGATTATAGGTCAAGAGGGCGGGACTGAATCTGGGGTTGGGACTGAGATAAGGTGGGGGGGAGGGGAAATGAGGAAGCTGGAGGAGAACCCCCCGGTCCTCACCTTCCACCCCACCTCCGGATACATCGTATCATCCTCCGTCATTTCCGCCACCTCCAAACAGACCCCACCAACAGGGATATATTGCCCTCCCCACCCCTATCAGCGTTCCAGAGAGACCACTCCCTCCGCGACTCCCTCGTCAGCACCGCCCTCTTGTCCTGCAATCTTCTTCCCGACCTCTCTGCCCCCACCCCCTCTCCGGCCTATCACCCTCACCTCCTTCCACCTATCGTATTTCCGCGCCCCTCCCCCAAATTTCGCCACCCCCCTTTTATCTCAGCCTGCTTGGCACACCAGCCTCATTCCTGAAGAAGGGCTTATGCCCGAAACGTCAATTCTCCTGCTCCTCGGATGCTGCCTGGCCTACTGTGCTTTTCCAGCACCACACTTTTCAACTCTGGTCCCCAGCATCTGTAGTCCTCACTTTCTCCTATATAAGAAGGATGGCTTGCACCTGATTTGAAAGGGGTCCAATGTTCTTGGGGGCGGGGGAGGGGGGGAAATGGGGTGGGGAGAGATTTGTCTGTGCATTCCGGAAGCTGTAAATTAGGGGATGGGGGAGTGAGACCCAAAGAGACAGTGAGAAAAGAGTTAAGTCCAGGCTGGTACACTAGATAAGGGGAAATTTTTAAATAGTCAAGGTAGACAAAAGCACAGCAGAGAATGAGGTAAGAACAACAAATTAAACTGCATCTACTTCCATACAAAAGACCTGACAGGTAAGGCAGATTAACTTAAGGCATGGTTGGGATCATGCTGGGCTATTGTAGAAATATGGTGCAGAGAAGGGCAGGTTTGGCAATTTAAAGTTCCAAGATTTAGAGGTTTAGGAAGGTATGAAAGGGAGCAAGAGAGGAGAGTATGTGGCACGTTTGGTTAGGTATAACATGGTTGTACTTAGGGAGGATATTCCTGGGAGAATGTCAGTGAAGTTATATGGGTGGAACTGAGAAATAAGAAAGGGAAGATCATCTTTTTGGGATTGTACTATAGGCCCCTCAATAGACAGCAGGAAATTGAGAGGCAAATATTTAAGGAAATCTTAGATATCTGTACGAATAATAGGGTTGTAATGGTAGGGGATTTAAACATTCCAAACAGACTGGGATTGCCATTGTGTTAAAGTCTTGGATGGAGAGCAGTTTGTTAAATGTGTACAAGAAAATGTCTCTTATTCAGTATGTGAATGTACCTACTAGAGAAATAGCATACCTTTATCTCCTCTTGGGAAATAAGGCAGGGCAAGTGACTGAGCTGTCAATCCAGGAGCACTTTGGGGCAAGTGATCATAAATGTATTAGTTTTAAAATAGTTATGGAAAAGAATAGACCTGATCTACAAATTCTAAATTGGAGTAAGGCCAATTTTGATAGTATTAAGCAGGAACTTTCAAAGGTTGATCGGAGGAGGCTGTTTGCAGGGAGTGGGATGGTTGGAAAGTGGGAGCCTTCAAAAACGAGATAATGAGAGCTCAGAGACAGTGTGTTCCTGTTAGTTCAAAGGGCAAAGCTGGTAGATTTAGGGAATGCTGGATGACTAGCAATATTAAGGCTCTTGTCAAGAGAAAGGAGGAGCCATATGTCAGAGTGAATCCCTACAGAAGTATAAGGGCAGTAGGGGTATACTTAAGAGGGAAATCAGCTGGGTAAAAAGGGGACATGAGATAGCTTTGCCAACTAGGGTTAAGGAGAATCCAAAGAGATTCTTCAAATACATTAAGACAAAATAATAACTAAGGAGAGAATAGGGTCCCTAAAAAATCAACAAAGCTATGTGTGGAACTTCAGGAGATGGGTGAAGTACTAAATGAATATTTCATGTCAGCATTTACTGCCGAGAGGGACATGGAAACTAGGGAACTTAGGGAAATGAATAGTGATGTCTTGAAAAGTGTTGCCATTACAGAAGAGGTGGTGCTGGAGGTCTTAAAATGCATAAAGATAGATAAATCCCCAGGACCTAATGAGGTGTGTCCCAGAACTTTGTGGAAAGCTAGGCATGTGATTGCTGGGCCCCTTTCTAAGATAGTTGTATCACTGACATAGGTGAGGTGCTGGAAAACTGGAGGGTGGCTAATGTGGTGCCACTATTTAAGAATGGTGGTAAGGAAAAGCCAGACAACTATAGACTGGTGAGCCTGATGTCAGCAGCGGGTAAGTTATTTGAGTGGATTCTGAGGGATAGGATTTACATGCATTTGAAAAGGCAAGGTCTGATTAGAGCTGGTCAATATGGTTTTGTGTGTGGGAAATTGTGTCTCACTAACGAGTTTTTTGAAGAGATGACAAAGAAGATTGATGAAGGCAGAATGGTAGACATTGTCCCTATGGACTTCAGAAAGGCATTTGACAAGATTCTGCATAGTGGACTGGTTTGCAAGGTTAGATCTCATGAAATGCAGGGGGTCTAGTCAATTGGATAAAAAATTGGCTTGAAAGTAGAATACAGAGGATGGTGGTGTAGCGTTACCTTTTGGACTGAAAGCCTGTGACCAGCACTTTATCACAAGGATTGGTGCTGGGTGCACAGCTTTCTGTCATTTATATAAATTATTTAGATGTGAATATAGAAGGTATGGTTACTAATGACACCAAAATTGATGGTGTAGTGGACAGTCAGAGTCATAGAGATGTACAGCATGGAAACAGGTTCAACTTGTCCATGGTGAACAGATATCCTGAATTAATCTAGTCCCATTTAGCAGCATTTGGTTCATATCCCTCCAAACTCTTCCTAATCATATACCCAGGAGAAAGTGAGAATTGCAGATGCTGGAGATCAGAAGCGAAAAGTGTGGCGCTAGAAAAGCACAGCAAGTTAGGAAGCTCTGATGAAAGGCTTAAGCCTGAAACATCAATTCTCCTGCTCCTCGGATGCTGCCTGACCTGCTACTCTTATACCGATCCAGGTGATCTAAAAACATGCTCTAGGGTAACTTGGTACCTATAATCACTGTGTCTGTATAACGTATTCGTTGTTTGGTGTAGGAATGCCATCATTGTTTTCATGTTACAACAGCTAACACAAAAGCTCTAGTAGCACAGCAATGGAGAAGGATCTACAGAACAAATTTTCTTCTTGGTACACATTGGGTATAAAAATCATGGAGGAATATCAACACACATATTGCAGCCTATTTATTTTGGCGATTTTAAAATTTTTGATCTGTTTGGTGTAAGGTTCAGATGTTACGACAAAGCCGACTCTTGAGACAGATAAACACTTTGAACTAAAAAATTTCAAATATTACAAATCACAAAAGACAATTCACAGAGTGCATTCTGTTAAATGTACTTTCCTCAAAATAAAATGGTTGTTTCTTTGGACAGTAAAAATTTCAGTATCGAAAAGAAAAATTGGCAATAGTTTTTAAGAAACAATTCTGAGCAATTTTGGTTCTATTTCCAAACAATGATAGCAACCCATTAACACCATAGTTTTCACAATCATATGATGTTCAATCCGCATAATAAATGTGCCTATCAGGTGTTTATCAGTTAAGTATTTGCCATTCCAATTTTGATGTAATCTGTATAGTTCATGTGCCAATTCACATATTAATTGTGAGAACTTAATCTGTCTGTTTACCTGTTGAAGGCTCTGCCCACAATAACGCATCTCTGAACCTGTTCAGAGGTCACCATGTTCAGGTTCTGGCATACTCTCAACATTATGATTGGTCATGTCAGGACCACCATGGACCTTTGAGGGCAAGAAACTAGAAATTTAGCCACAGAGCACCAGTATGCAGCCACTATTTAGCCATCAATACCTCCAGTATGGCAGGTTAGAAGCATACATGCATTCAAATCCACAAATATGTCACCTATCATACTGAAAAAGGCCAAATCAAAATCAGCATGCAGTACCTATTCTTGCTATCTAAAATAGTTAATGAAAATACAAGGGGCCTAACATTTGAAATCCTAGATTGCAATAGTGTTAAACTATACTACGTGAGACCTAACAGACTGTCCTTAAAGGCTATATAGGTAATCAACAAAGAAAGTTATTAAAATATATGTAGCTGAATATGGAACAGGAAGGACCACAGTATTTGAATATGAATTTGGGAGGCTTCCAATTTCCCAAAACAATCACTTCCAACCTCCTCCCTTTACTAAGGTCTATTGCTGGTGTCACAAAACAACCTTCACCCTGCCATTGGTGAGCTGTGCGTATCTCAAATAATTTCTAGGCTATAGTTTGTATGGTTCACATTCACATAGTGACACATTTATTGATTAAATTATGTCTGAAAACACAAATTATCAAGCAGATATTACTTCCCTCCTCTCAGCTGCATCACAATTGTGCCTAACCTTCACTGTCTCAGTTTGAAATTAGCTGAAAATGTGGATGAGGGGTAGTTTGATAGATCTATTGCTTTGGTACATGACTCGCTCTTTATTGCTACACTCCTGTGCCTGTCACTAATAAAAATTAGAACCCTGAAATCAATTTTTTCTGCATTAGTAATCATAGGAGGGCTTTACTTTGGTTCTAAAATTAAGATGTAGTGCGGAAAGGACCCGATTTAAATAGTTATATATTCACGCTTTAATATGAAGCATGGCCATTTGACTTTTAACCAAAGATGGTTTCATTTTGTTTGATAAAGGACTATATTTCAGCTTTTAATTAACCTCTTAGTAACTTTTCAGTCTTATGTACATTATTGTACAGTTCTGTATTTCATTTTAATTATTGAGCTGATGAATTGTGAATTCCTGCCACAATTACAATACACTAAGCTTTAAAAATTTTTTTATGATAAATCTTCAAATTTTAAGAAGACCATTGTTGAGAGTCAATCATTCCAACCCTAGGAATCACAATTGGAGTTTCTCAGATTCACTTCTTAACCATGTTCTGGTATTTCTTCAGTGACTTTCAATTGTCACATTAGGAGTGGGGCAGTTTGCTAAGGATTCCAGTGCTAAATTCATTTATAATTCCCTTGCTAAAGTAACAGCCGATGGCAACCGATTATGGAATTTGAATTCAAAATGCAGGTGGCCCAAAAAGCAGAACCTCAGAGGACCTGGTCATTCAGCCACCAATATGCTTCTGCCATTCAGTGAACTCATGACAGATCGGTATTTTAATATTTACTTGTCTTGGTTCACATCGTTAAAATGTATTAACGTCTCAAATTTCAAATTATCAATTGATCTGGCATTGAACGCTTTCTGTTTGAACCATACTTCACTTATGGAAGTATTTCCTAATTTCTCTCTCAAATAGCCCAGCTCTGACTTTAATCTGATGTTCTTTATCCAGCATGCGTCCAGCAGACATTCCTATCTACCCTTTCAATTCCTTTTAAAACTTTAAATTTCAAACAAATCACCCTGTACCTTCTATAATCCAGAGAATATCTAACTATGCATACTGGGTTATCCTAATCTCTCAAACTATCCTTTGGAGTCTTGGTAATGTACTAGTAAATTTGCATTGCCCTCCTTACAAAATCAAATCAATTCAGAATGATGCTGACAGTATAGATCTTGCACAAATGTAGCAAATGTTCTTCTTTATATACTATCTGCCCAGTTATAAATGCTGACATTCCATTTGTCAATAATTTTAAAGATTATTTGTACTTACAACATTATAGTGGACTGTGAACATGGAAACCTAACGTCTTCAAACCTCCACTATTTCAAGCTTCTCACTATTTAATTATTTACCCAGGTTATACTGCATCACCCAGTTTTGCTCAACTAATCTATCAATGTCTCTTTCTAATTTTATGCTTCCAAACATACTACAATAAGACCAATCTCTGTCATCAATAACTTGATTAGTAGTTCACTATCGTGCAATGCTTCACGACCGCCCCAAGATAAAATCTCAAAAAAGCCGAAGAGTACAACCTGACAAAAATTGATGGAGGAAACCCAAAGAAACAAGGCAGGAGTGAAACTGAAACAGAAATAGAGAAATGACCTTTTGTGGTTTATCCATAACCCAGTATGGAGAGTTAGAAGTCCATGAATGGCAAAAAATATGTTAATATAGCCAAATCAGACAAAGCAAGAACAGTATAAAAGTGAAGTTCAAAGTTTGGGAGAAGATTTGTAGCTCGGGTGCTCGTTGTTGTGGTTCTGTTCGCCGAGCTGGGAATTTGTCTTGCAAACGTTTCGTCCCCTGTTTAGGTGACATCCTCAGTGCTTGGGAGCCTCCTGTGAAGCGCTTCTGTGATGTTTCCTCCGGCATTTATAGTGGCCTGTCTCTGCCGCTTCCGGTTGTCAGTTCCAGCTGTCCGCTGTAGTGGCCGGTATATTGGGTCCAGGTCGATGTGTTTGTTGATAGAGTCTGTGGATGAGTGCCATGCCTTTAGGAATTCCCTGGCTGTTCTCTGTTTGGCTTGCCCTATAATGGTAGTGTTGTCCCAGTCGAATTCATGTTGCTTGTCATCTGCGTGTCGTTTCGTGGCTAGTTGGTGTTCATGGATACGGATCGTTAGCTATCTTCCTGTTTGTCCTATGTAGTGTTTTGTGCAGTCCTTGCATGGGATTTTGTACACTACATTGGTTTTGCTCATGTTGGGTATCGGGTCCTTCGTTCTGGTGAGTTGTTGTCTGAGAGTGGCTGTTGGCTTGTGTGCTGTTATGAGTCCTAGTGGTCGCAGTAATCTGGCTGTCAGTTCGGAAATGCTCCTGATGTATGGTAGTGTGGCTAGTCCTTTGGGTTGCGGCATGTCCTCGTTCCGTTGTCTTTCCCTTAGGCATCTGTTGATGAAATTGCGAGGGTATCTGTTTTTGGCGAATACCTCTCCCACAGACAGCTCACAGACACGGAAAGAACAATACTGGCCAAGGGACTCAACTACAACCACAGGGACAGCAAGACATAATTGTAATAATTAAAAACACAGAAATGGAGAACACACACCAGATCATCAACGCCCCACTCACAGGAATCCAATTCACTAGACAGGAAGAAAAGGACAACCAACTCCCATTCCAAGACGTGATGGTACAGAGAACACCGAACGGAGAATTCACCACAAAGGTTTACAGGAAAGCCACACAGACAGACCAAGTCCTAAACTACGAAAGCAACCACCCCAACACACACAAACGAAGTTGCATCAAGACACTATTCAAAAGTGCCACAACACACTGCAGCACACCAGAACTGCAAAAAGAGGAAGAGGAACCCTCGCAATTTCATCAACAGATGCCTAAGGGAAAGACAACGGAACAAGGACATGCCGCAACCCAAAGGACTAGCCACACTACCATACATCAGGAGCATTTCCGAACTGACAGCCAGACTACTGCGACCACTAGGATTCATAACAGCACACAAACCAACAGCCACGCTCAGACAACAACTCACCAGAACGAAGGACCCGATACCCAACATGAGCAAAACCAATGTAGTGTACAAAATCCCATGCAAGGACTGCACAAAACACTACATAGGACAAACAGGAAGACAGCTAACGATCCGTATCCATGAACACCAACTAGCCACGAAACGACATGACCAGCTATCCTTAGTAGCCACACACGCAGATGACAAGCAACATGAATTCGACTGGGACAACACTACCATTATAGGGCAAGCCAAACAGAGAACAGCCAGGGAATTCCTAGAGGCATGGCACTCATCCACAGATTCAATCAACAAACACATCGACCTGGACCCAATACCAGCCACCACAGCGGACAGCTGGAACTGACAACCGGAAGCGCCAGAGGCAGGCCACTATAAATGCCGGAGGAAACATCACAGAAGCGCTTCACAGGAGGCTCCCAAGCACTGAGGATGTCACCTAGACAGGGGACGAAACGTTTGCAAGACAAATTCCCAGCTCGGCGAACAGAACCACAACAAAAGTGAAGTTATAAGAAGTCATCACAGACTTGAAACGTTAATTATTTTTCTCTTTCCATAGATGCTGCCAGAGCTGCTGATTTTCTTCGGCTTATTTTTTGTGGTTGAAAATGAGAACTATATCAGGCTCAAAAATATTTTGCCTGAAAACCGTACTGTGACATGCATATGTGAGTCGACTAACAATGTCCTTGGTACTATTTTATCTAGGATTGTGGCTAAGTTTGCAAAACAAGAAATAATAATTAGAGTATTAAAGGGCATCTGGGCCCTTTTCGATTATTTTAGGCCTAAGTAGATATCATTGGCAACCCTTTTTTTTCTGTATAGGTAATAGGAAAATTTACCTCTTTCCAAGTAACATTTTAAATTAAGACTTCAGTTGACAAATCCATCCTTAAAAATACTGTGCCTGATGCACACCAATAATGGTTCATTTTGTTGTCATTTTGTGGACTTTTATCTAATGTAAGACACAGAAGGCTATCAGATTAAAATTAAACTCATTAAATTATTAATAATGATATCTGTGTATTGAAGGTGAGTACTTATTGCCTATATAACATAGAACAGACCCTTCGGTCCTCAATGTTGTGCTGACTTTTTATTATACTCTAAAATCAGACTAACCTAATTACCCTTCATTGTACTATCTTCCATATGCCTCATGTATCTGACTCTACTACCACTGCTGGTAGTGCATTCAATGCACCCACCACGCTCTGTGTAAAGAACCTACCTCTGATATATCCTCTAAACCTTCAACCAATCACCTTAAAATTATGCCCCCTTTTGACAGTCATTTCCACCCTGGGAAAATGTTTCTGGCTATCTACTCTACCTATGCCTCTCATCATTTTGTACATCTCTATCAAGTCACCTCTCATCCTTCTTGCTCCAATGAGAAAAGCCCTAGCTCCCTCAACCTTTCTTCATAAGACGGGTCCTCCGTCCAGGCAGCGTCCTGGTAAATCTCCTCTGCATCCTTTCTAAAGCTTCCACATCCTTCCTATAATGAGGGGACCAGAACTGAAAACAAAGTTCCAAGTGTGGTCTAATCAGGGCTCGATAGAGCTACAGCAGAACCTCGTGGCCCTGAAACTCAATGTCCCTGCTAATGAAAGCCAACACACCATACGCCTTCTTTACAATGCTATCAACTTAGGTCACAACTTTGAGGGATCTATGGACGTGGACTCAAAGATCTTTCTGTTCCTCCACACTGCCAAATATCCTGCTTTTAACCGTGTATTTTGCATTCAAGATCGACTTTCCAAAGTGAATCACTTCACACTTTTCCAGATTGAACTCCATCCGTCATTTATCAGTTCAGTTCTGCATTCTATCAATGTTCCTTTGCAACCTACAACAACCGTCCACACTATTTGCCAATCCTTTGTGTCATCGGCAAACTTACTTACCTACCCTTTCACTCCCTCATCCATTTATAAAAATCACAAGGAGCAGAGATCCCAGAACCAGTTCCTGCGGAACACCACGGTCACTGAGCTCCAGGCTGAATACTTTCCATCTACCACCACCCTGTCTTCTATGGGCCATCCAATTCTGTTTCCAGACAGCCAGATTTCCCTCTATCCCATGCCTCCTTATTTTGTGAATGAGCATACCATGGGGAACTTTATCAAACGCCTTGCTAAAATCCTCGTACACCACATTCACTGCTCTACCTTCATCAATGTGTTTTGTCACATCCTCAAAGAATTCAATAAGGTTTGTGAGGCATGACCTGCCCCACACAAAGCCATGTTGACTATCTCTAATCAAACTATGATTTTCTAAATAATCATAAATCCTGTCTCTCAGAATCCTCTTCAATAATTTACCCATCACAGATGTGAGATTGACTGGACTGTAATTCTCAGGATTATCCTTATTCCCTTTCTTGAACAAGCGAATAACATTTGCCACCCTCCAATCATCTGGCACTATTCCAGTGGACAGTGAGAATGCAAAGATCATTGTCAAAGGCGCAGCAATCTCTTCCCTTGCTTCCTGTTGTAGCCTAAGGTATATCCTGTCTGGCCCAGAGAATTTATCTATCCTTACTATTTTCAAACTTTTCATGCACAACATCTTTCTTGACATCAGCCTGTTCAAGCATATCAAACTGTTTCATGTTGTCCTCAGAAGCATCAAGGTCCCTCTCAACAGTGAATACTGAAGCAAAGTATTCATTGAGGACCTCCTTTATCTCTTCTGACTCTAAGTGCAAGTTCCCTCCACTATCCCTGATTGGTGCTATGCTCACTTTGATCTTCCTCTTGTTCCTCACATAAATCTTCAGATTTTCTTGAGGTGGTAGTGAAGCACATTCTTGAACTAATGAAGTCCATGCACAGTGCAATTAGAACGTAAATGCCAGGCTTTTGATCATGTTACAGCCAAGATGGTGTGCAACTTGGAAAGGAACTTTGAGGCAGTGATGCTCTCACATTTTTCTAGAGGTAAAGAATTTGCGTTATTTGAGAGGAAGAATGCTTGACAGATAGAAAATATGGCAATAACTATCACTCTTTTCTGGTTGTGTCTCAATTTGACAAAGGTTATGAAATCATTTTGGAATGCCACAACATCATCAAAACCCAACTGACCAAGTCACAGATTTACCACCCCAAGCGTAATTTTACAAATGCACAGTATTGATGGGAAGCAGAATTTCCAAGTCAGAAAATCACAAGCACGCTTAAAATAATCTTCATATCCAGACTTTGATATTGACAGTTTATTTTATTTATTTGTTATTGTCATCTCTCAGATATCCATAGCCTTTATCACAAACTTTTCTCACAACCTTTGGCAAAGAACTGGGCAAAAGATCTGTAAGTACTTGCACAATATGTCCACAATAGCATGTAAAGAAAAATGTACAGCAAACTTTGTTTTAACGGGCATCTTATCAACCAGCACTCTTGATAAACTCGCAAAAATTATATACTTCAAATACCGCAATCTATGAGTATTTAAAGTATAACAGTGACCTGTATACTCCCCACATTACATTTCTATTACTTATTGTGTGTTTTTACATTGATTTTACGATGTGCGTTGATGTTTTTACCTAGATTTTTCTGAGGGATGCTGATGTCTCGAAACTAGTTTTGGGTTTACTGCGGTTATGTGTGCTTCTTGATTATCTAGAATATTAGATCAATGGCACACTTCCAGTCCCACAGGTGCCAGCTAATAAAAAGGTTTGTTGTACAGATTTGAGAATAACTGGTTGGTTACAGACATTCGTTAGGAACCATCTTTCCAATGAGATGTTAAACTGAGGCCCTAGCTGTTCTCTCAGATGGATAAAAAGAAATTGCATGGCATTATTTTAAAGGACGGTACAAGAGTTTTCCCTGGTTTCCTGTGGACATTTATCATCCAATCAACACCCAAAATAAAAGTAAAAATATTACTGATGCTACAGTTTAAATAAAAACAGTGTTGGAGATGCTTACCAGGCCTGGCAGCACTGGTGGACAGTGTGAAGAAGAGCCATTTGCTGCCAGACCTGCACTTTGTTTTTAATTCCAAAAGATGCATTGTTTACAATTACATTGTGAGAGCTTACTTTGTTGAAAATTGGCTGCCTTGATTCTTAACAACAGTGACTACACTTCAGAAGTATTTCATTGGCTGGAAGGAGTTTTGGGACGTTCTGAGGTTGTAAAACGTGCAATATATAAACAGTATTTTTAAAAAGTCTTTTCTCCCTTTCTCAGTATAACGAAAGTACAGTTTATATAAACGTATATAAATATGTAGGAAGAAATTGGTGTCTAAATTATTGACCGCATGGAAGGAGAATTGCCTGAGCAGGATTTAACTTCAAGTCTAATTAAAATTATTGGACAATAAATTAGTACAAAACCAAATACATGAAAAAATACTGATTTTAAGGGAATGAGAATAAAATTAAGAAAAATAAACCAGAAATATTTACTACCAAATAGAACAGTGGAAATCATTTATCATGGCGATCAAGAGTATCCAGGAAAAATGTATCCTACTAAGTCAAAACAAGTCAGCAAAAATACACCATGGACAAATAAAGTAATCAGGACAAATGGGAAACTACAGGAAAGGGCATTGAATAAGTATACTAACAACAAAAGGTGACAAGAGCAAATGTTCTGAAAGTCCAAGAAGTGACAATTTGAAATTAAAGTCTCAAAGAATGTAAGAAGTAGTCAAATATTCTATAGATACACAAGTGAAAATCAGGATAGGCACAATAACAGGTACACATGATAAACTCAAAGATAATGACAACATGATGGCCAAAATAATAAGTATTTGTCTCAATATTTACCAAGGAAACTAACATAGTGGATGAGATATTAAGAGAGATCAAAAAGGTTATGAAGACATGAGAGAGTGGAAAGATTATTGACAAATTAAATCAAACTTAGAAGAGCAAAGGAGAAAGTGAGGACTGCAGATGCTGGAGATCAGAGCTGAAAATGTGTTGCTGGAAAAGCGCAACAGGTAGGCAGCATCCAAGAAGCAGGAGAATCGACGTTTCGGGCATGAGCCCTTCTTCAGGAATGAGGAAAGTGTGCCAAGCAGGCTAAGATAAAAGGTAGGGAGGTATCGTTGGATAGGCTAGCATTTATTGTCTGTCCTTAATTGCCCTGAGCGCTATTAAAAGTCAACTGCATTGCTGTGCATCTGGTGTGGATCTTTAATGAGCATACCACTTAGCCTCAGCATTAAACTGAAGTTTCCTGGGCTTGCTCTGTTTTTGTGCATACATAGGAATCACATTAGTTTGCCATTCGTCGGGCACTGTTCCATTTTATGGTGATATTCCATACACACATAATATTGCCTCTGCTTTATTCCCCTATTATGTTCTAACATGTCTTGATGCAGTGCACCAAACCCTCAGGTGCACTGCATCAAGACATGTTAGAACATAATAGGGGAATAAAGCAGAGGCAATATTATGTGTGTATGGAATATCACCAGAAAATGGAACAGTGCCCGACGAATGGCAAACTAATGTGATTCCTATGTATGCACAAAAACAGAGCAAGCCCAGGAAACTTCAGTTTAATGCTGAGGCTAAGTGGTATGCTCATTAAAGATCCACACCAGATGCACAGCAATGCAGTTGACTTTTAATAGCGCTCAGGGCAATTAAGGACAGACAATAAATGCTAGCCTATCCAACGATACCCACATCTCATGAACGAACAAAATAAATAAATAAATAAATAGTCAAACATGTAAGAACTGATAAGATGGATTAGTCAGCATGGCCTGTAAAAGGAAAGATCAGACTTGACCAACCTTATTCAACAATTTAAAATAAAAGATTGGATAAAGGTAATGAAGTAATTGTAATACAGTAATTTTAAGTTTCAAAAAAACTTCTAATGAGGCGCTGCATGGTTGACTCCGGACTGGAGCATATTGATGCTGCTCCCTGGACCCAGCTCAATATGACACTTGATCTGGGATAGAAAACATGATTTCAATATTTATCCAGATCAGCAAATATTAAGAGGTGATGTTTCACAAGGATCAGTACTAGGATGACTTTTGTACACCATTTATATAAATTATTTAGTCATGGTAATCAAAAATACAATGTCAAAAAGCATTCATGGAGAAGCTCAACGAGCATATGTGAAATTAATGGAAGGATATGTTTTTGAGGGTTAGCGAAATAGGTGGGAGAAGGCTCATGTGGAACATAAAACACTAGCGAGGAACTGTTTCTTTGTTGAAATACAGTGCAGTTGCAGAGTTTATTAGATAAGGGAGGATTATCTGCCTGAATCTTGGTTGCAGATGGCATATGTCATAGAAAAATGAAAGGAGAAAGATGAACATAGCAATACCATTCTGTAATTAGGTTAGAACATCATATGTGATCCAGTGTGTTTTCCCAAGATTTGTCATTCAAACAAATGAAATAGCATTTTGCCCATGTTCATGGTTCCCCAATTATATCTGGTTGAAATTTAGAATATATTGCAAGATTTAGCAATTTTACTTCCGCTATATACATTAATACATTACGCATATCTCAATATAAAACTGGATAATTACATGCAGTGTCTTATCAGGAAGATCACTTTGTACCCCATTGAACCACTTCATAATTATAAACTTTTTCATTTGACCAGTTCTCAGTTTTCAATTTTGTAAACAACAGAGCTTAAGCCTGTTCAGTAAGAACGAATGCACTTCAATTTAGACACCTTTCATGGTCTCGGGCAAATAGTTTGAAGTGGTAAAGATGTTCCAAAATTTGAAATAGTTGCCTAAAGCTGTTTAATTCTACTTACTGCACTACTCACTTCTACACCAATTATTTGAACGTAACACAAAAGCAAAACACTGCAGATGCAGTAAATCTGAAAGAAAAACAGAATAGTGGGAACACTCAGGTAACTTCTGGCAATAGGTTATAACTACTTCCTGACCACATCCCATGGACGAATAAAATAAATAAACAGTAAAACATTCATGAACTGGAATGATTGATTATTCAGCATGGCTTGTAAAAGGAAAGATCAGAGTTGAGAATGTGGTGCTGGAAAAGCACAGCAGGTCAGTCAGCATCCGAGGAGCAGGAGAATCGATGTTTCGGGCATAAGACCTTCATCAACCAACATTATTCAACAATTGAAAATAACGGATTGGATAAAGGTAATGTAGTAGTTGTAATATTTTAAGTTTCGAATTCATCTTAACTACTGCTGACCCACTGAGCATTACCAACATTTCTGTATAATTGAGTTTTCTTTCCTGAAATCCAAATAATTACCACTTCCTTAACTGCCTAGTGGCTTTGATATTTTAGCCTTGATGGCAGAGGGTTATTGGATACCAAGCACTAATTCTCCAATGGTACTGCAGGATAGACGGGGGCACCCATCTGTGTAATTACATCTACTGCAGATGTTAAAAGTGACTGCATGTCAAAAAGTAGGTTGATTGGCTTTGAGCCCTTTCGAGTGGTTCCAAGTTTATTAATTTAGCTATTTGGTCTATTATCTATGTCTGACAAAGAAGTTTGTACAGCTTAAGTTTACTCTCAAGCAGTTTGTTTTTATTTCAAAAGTACAGCATCTGCAATATTTTTCTTTTGTATTAAGTTCAAATATTCATCATGTTAAAATGAAGCAGTGAAGGCAAAAAAGAGCACAAACACCAATTTAAGTTACTGGAGCATCTATATTATTTCAAATATACATTGGACTCTAAGACATAAGCTTGGACACTTCAAGTGAACATCCCAAAAAATTTTAAACACAGTGAATGTTTTTGTCTCTTTCACAACATCAGGCAATGAATTTCAGAACACTACCCTTTGGGAAGAGCTATCAAGACATCCATTTTTTTTCTGACCATGTAATCTGCGTTGGTAGTTGATGAACAAAAGTTGTCATTCTCCTTACCTTCTGACAGTGAGACGCTAAAAGAAATGTAGCAAGAACAGAAAGTGCTAGAGATGACCAACAAGAGCAGGCCACTCTGCCCTTCAAACCTGCTCCACCACTCAAGATCACAGTTATGATTTTAACCTCATTTCTACATCCAGCATATTCTTGACAATCTGGTAATCAAGAATTTATCTGGTTGTGCCTTAAAAACATTCAAAGGTTCTGCGCGGAAATTCTAAAGAGAACTAAGGAGGTCCGGCAGCATCAACAGAGAGACACAATTAACATTGAATCCAATATGACTTCTTTGAAATTAAGAATCAAATTGGATTTGAGACATTAACATTCGTTCTCCAAAGACACTGTCAGACCTCGTGAGTTTCTAAAGCAGTTTAGTAGTGTTGTATTTCAGACCACCAACATTTGTAGTACTTTGCTTTTATGAGAAAGAAATGTAATCAGTTATTGTGAAATTGACAACACACCTATAAAATAACTTAGTAATAGATGTAAATACATTCTTGTGTGTTTCACTTATGTTGTGGTGATGAGTTGTACTCCAGGTTTCATCTTGTGCCTTGATTTCTACATTTTACCACCTCTCCCCCAACCAACACACACACACACACACACACACAGTGCTCGAGAAGTTGGGTATCGTGTACAGTTTTCATCCATGTATTTAAGAGAGGAAATGCTGGCATTTGAGGAAATTCAAGAGAGATTCACTCTGCTGATTCCTGGGATTAAGCAGTTGACTTCCCAAGACTGTCTTTCAGGCAAAGGAGCTGGACCCAAAGGAGTCAAGGCCTGCAGCAGATTAGTCGATCTTATAGAATGGTGAGGCAGGCTGAATGGACCAAATGGCTACTCCTGCCCCTGTTTATGTTATTTACTAACATAGTCAACGCAGAGTAGTGATTCTAGGGCTTGCACACCTCTAGCTACTGACAGATTTTGCTTTCTTTCATCCCTCTCAGTAAGGTGACATAGGTTCTCTATCCCCTAGGATAGCATTAATATTAATTTATAGTGACAAGACGACTTTATTCATGTAAACACAAGTCTGGAGGCCTTTTGGCACAATAATGATCCTGTCTTTTCAGCTGCAAGCAGGTTCAAGTGAGTTTTGATTGCCAAGGAAGGTGTTCAAAACACGGCTAAACAGGTTGAATATCAGTGTGCAAATTGTTCAAGCACAGGTCAGTTGGCAGGAGGTAAAAGCAGTATAGATTCCTGGTCTGCCACATCATGGAAGGATAACAGGGATGCAGAGTGAACAGATGCCCCTCGTTTTGAGGATCTGCCTTTCATGTTAGTTCTCAGGTCACCCCTATTCTGAGGGGTTCACCGTCACTAGACATATCCAAACGTCGGTTAAAGGGTGCATTTTGCCAGCATAGCTGTGAGTCTCTGAACGCAATGTAACACACCACCAATCTCATGCACTCGGTGTAAAAGTTGTACCTCCAGCCTCCCCCTCTGCACCGGTCGCCATTTTGCTTCCCCACCCTCCCCTCGGCCAAAGAAAAGGCAGGGTGTGGGAGAAACCCGAGCCGTGCGACATTAAAATATTAAAGCATGATGGCAAGGCCCATCACGGAGAACTGACGCGGGAGAAAATAATGGCAATCTCTCCCGCACGCCGGCTCCCTTAACTACCTTCTCGCTCGCTCCAACCCCGCTGCCTCTCCACCGGCCGCCATTTTGTCTCCTGCTCCCGCCCCCGATGCGCCGCCCGCGCGCAAGCCGCCGATCCCGCACTCACTCACACACAACACAATAATAACATATATAAATATCTCAAAGTTCAGGGTATAAACAGAGGGGGGAAAATAATGCCGCGAGGCCGACCTCCTAAAACAACGGTAAAGAACTCGGAGGCGGGTAAGTGGGCGACGTTTTATTCTGACATTTTTCTAACGAATTGTGTTGGAAGAGGGAGAGGCTTGAGGCCTGCTGCAGCCGGGGCCCCGGTCCCCGGTGATGAGGCCGGGGCGGGAGGGTAGCTCCTGTTGCTGGGGAGGGAGATGGCTGCAATATAGTCCCCGGATATTGTCCTCACACTCTCTCTCAGTCAGTCTGTGTGAGGGTAAGGAGGCGGAATGATATACCTATCTATCTATATCAATATGTAGTGTGTTTTTAAACCACCGCCGTCAATGGTTAAGAAGAAAATTAATCCCCCTCCCCTCACTGTCTCTGTTGTTATTAATACTAATGAACACAGCCTCTGAAGATTTGATCTAAGTGAGTGAATGTCCAGCTTTTGCATTTTAAGAAAAAGACAGTATTCGTGTTTAAAGCAACATGAAAATGGCCGCGTTTGCAAACTAAAAATAATTAAAAGAAAACTCTTCGTGCAAAATGCTGAGTTTTTGTTGGTACAAAATCAGGGATAAAACACAACCTCTCGCCCAGGTCTCCTTGTAGAATTATAGTCATATCACTCAGTGATTTAATAACTTTATTTTTGTCACATGTTTTTTGAAATAACAGTTGCTTTCCCCCGTCCTTCGTTTGTCTTCTCCCCTCCTCCCATTTGTTTCAGAAAATTCAGTTTTTGTCGGCTCTTTTTGAAATTAAGCAGATTATTTTCTCTGTCTCTTGACACTTCTCTCCCTGATGGTTTTGTTGTCCAGCTTTTATTGCCCCCCCCCCCTCAGTTGTCATAAAATCACTGCAAGTCGTGCAGCAAAAGTTAATGGGGAGAAAAACTGCAAGACTTTGCTGAGAAAGTTATATTTTTGAGAAGTGATTTCTGTTTTTTTTTAAAACGCATTTTTAATCTTTGCCCTGCATGGTTCATTCGTAATATTAATTGCCACAATTTACAGTAAAAAGCACAGGTTTTTATACTCTCGTGTTAGAGCTACTTGAAATTGAAAATATTAAATGTAAGTCAACAATCAACTTGTCATTTATTCCAAATAGAACATATAGTTGAACTGTTTTCATTGAGAACTTCTTTATTCACCTGTGTTTAGATTTGTTCTTGTAGTACAGGATAAATTGAGATCTCGCTTGATCACAGTAGGCCAGACTCGATTGGTTATTAATGAAGGGTTGAAGCTGAGCTTGCACTCTTTGTATTTAAACCTTATCCTGATGTGCTTGCCCTACCTATTATAATTCCATATCCAAAAGATGAAAGGGTGAGCAGGAGAACCTTCATGTTGTATTTCTTTGTTTCTGAGCGAACAATTGTGTTTGAAACTTGTTTTTGTGTTATACTGGGTTTAGCATTGCAATCTTCCTTCCCAACAAGTACCTCCTCTAGCTTACCAGTCCGTTTCATACTCTCCTCTTCAATACGGTCCCTCTCATTTGTAAATACTGAAGAAAAGTACTCATTCAAAATCTCTCCTATCTCTTCCGACTCAATACACAGTCTCCCACTACTGTCCTTGATCGGACCTACCCTCGTTCTCGTCATTCTCATGTTTCTCACAAATGCATAAAAGGCCTTGGGGTTATCCTTGATCCTACACGCCAAAGATTTTTCATGCCCTTTCTTAGCTCTCCTAATCCCTTTCTTCAGCTCCCTCCTGGCTATCCTGTATCCCTCCAACGCTCTGTCTGAACCTTGTTTCCTCAACCTTATGTAAGCCTCCTTCTACCTCTTCACTAGACATTCAACCTCCCTCGTCAACCAAAGTTCCCTTGGTGGTGGTGGTAGTGGTGGTAGATATGACTAGGCCTTTTTTTTTATCTTTTAGTTCAAAAAGTAGGGGAGTAGTCATCCTCATTCGGAAGAATCTTCCTTTTAAACTCTTAAGCCAGATAAAAGATGAATCTGGACGGTATATACTGATCAAAGCCTTAATAAATGGAGAGGACTATGGTATTTTGAATCTTTATTGCCCCCTGGCACACCCCTTCAAATTTGTAACAGAAGCATTCTCCAAGTTGATGGCTTTTGGGGTCTGCCATACAATTATAGGATGAGATTTTAATTGTATTATGGACCCAGACAGATAGGATACCCAAGAGTACTATGGGTATATCTCTTAGATCCAGACAATTGGCGGATCTGAATAAGGAGCTAGGGCTAGTAGATGTGTGGAGGTGTCTTCACCCCCAGGACAGAGACTTTACTTTCTATTCTAACCCACACAAGTGTCATACTAGAATTGATATGTTCTTTGCTCCCTTGACCGTTTTGAATTCCAAATTGTCCTACAAAATAGGTAACATAGCAATTTCTGATCATGCCCCAGTATATATGGAAGTTAAGACTAGAGACGATGGGACAGGCCCCTGACATTGGCGTATGGATTCCTTTTTAATGAAGGATAGCAAATTTATAAAGCATTTCTCTCAAGCACTCAAAATCTTTTTGGAAATTAATTTAGGTACGGCCAGTAACACGTCGACCATTAAGAAACAAAGAAATACAACATGATGTGGTAGACCATTAAGGCTTAGATTAGATTACTTAGTGTGGAAACAGGCCCTTCGGCCCAACAAGTCCACACCGACCCTTCGAAGAGCAACCCACAAAGACCCATTCCCCTACATTTACCCCTTCACCTAACACTACGGTAAATTTAATATAGCCAATTCACCTAACCTGCACATTTTTGGACTGTGGGAGGAAACTGGAGCACCCAGAGGAAACCCATGCAGACACGGGGAGAATGTGCAAACTCCATACAGACAGTTGTCTGAGGCAGGAATTGAACCCGGGTCTCTGGTGCTCTGAGACAGCAGTGCTGACCACTGTGCCATCGTGCCGCTTATGTGCAAGGTTTGATCACTTCATATTCCGCGACCCAGAAAAGACAAAAGGGAGAACTCGCTTGAGGCTCGCTTGAAGGCAGCTGGGCTCATGCCCGAAGTGTCGATTCTCCTGATCCTTGGATGCTGCCTGACCTGCTGCGCTTTTCCAGCAACACATTTTCAGCTATGTTGATAGGCCCTCTATTACTAAGTTACAAAGGATCACAGCCCTAAGGACAGCCTTGGATACCACACTTACCCAAACAGCAAAGAGGGAAATATTCTTTGCAAAGACTATATGAATATGGTGACAAGTCTGGCACATACCTAGTGTATCTTGCTAGGAAAAAAAAGCTCCTCAAGCTGTCACGTCCATTAGGAAAAGCGCTGATACTCTGATTTGTGATCGTGAAAGGATCAACACAGTCTTTAGAAAGTTCTGTTTTGAACTGTATAAATCACATGACTGTGAGGATAGAATTAAGAAGATGGAGTCTTTCTTTAAAAACTTTGCCTTTCTGGATTTAACCTCTGAGCAGGTGTCGATCCTGAACGCGCCCCTGGTAACCCAGCAATTAGACAACTTCAGAGTGGCAAAGCACCTGGACCAGATGGATTCCAGGTTGAATTTTATAAAGAATTCATAGGGAAGCTGGCTGGTCCACTTATAGACATGTATAATTACTCACACAGTCAAGGCTGTCTCCCGCCTTCATTGAGAGAAGCAAATATTTCTCTCGTTTTTAAAAAAGGAAAGACCCCATGCTAAATGTAGATTTTAAAATCCTTTCTAAAATGTTAGCAATAAGATTGGAGAGTCTTACCATATATCATAAAAGAGGACCAGACAGGGTTTATCAAGGGCCGTAGATCATCTAACAACATTAAAAGGGTCTTAAATATGATTCAAGTCTGTCAACAGGAAAGAATACCGGGGATAGTTGTCTCCTTGGATGCAGAGAAGGCATTTGATCGGGTTGAATGGTCCAATCTTTTTTACAGATTGGAAAGGTTTGGTGTTGGAGAGGTATTTTCTAAATGGATCTCAATGCTATACAGTGACTCCAAAGCAGCCATAATTACCAATGGTTTAGGTTCGGATAACTTCAGCGTGGGTAGGGGCTGTCGTCAGGGATGTCCTCTCTCACCAGTATTATTCACGCTAATAATTGAACCTCTACCAGAAGCTATAAGAACTCTTAACATAGTGGCTCTGAGGTTTGGTTTGGGTAAATATAAAATCACTGCCTATGCAGGTGATGTCCTCCTGTTTGTAAGTAATCCTCTGATATCCGTACCCTGCTTAATTCAAGTAATTAATCTATTTAGTACGTTCTCAGGCTACAAAATCAATTTTATGAAATCAGAGGCCATGCCATTGGGTGGTCTCGCTCGTATATCCAGTTTTCGGATGGATCTTGTTTTCCCTTTCGGTGGTCACTGGAGGGTTTTCTATACTTAGGTATTTTTATCACCCCAGTATTTGGTCAACTGTATGAAGCCAATTTTATGCACCTATGAGAGAAAATAAGGCAGGACCTTCAATGCTGGGGAGATCTCCCAATATCCTGGTTAGGCAGAGTAGCTCTAGTTAAAATGAATATTCTGTCTCTTTTCTCTTATATCCTATGAGAATGCTCCTCTGCTGTTGCTGAGACTGACGTTACGTAAACTACATGGCTGGCTTGGTTCCTTTATTTGGAATCATAGATGGTCCCTTATCAAATTAGAAAAGCTACAGCTTCCACAAGCAAGGGGAGGACTGCAGTTTCCAGACTTTAGGAGGTATCAGTTGAGCTCTCTATTAGGCTGTGTAGCCGATTGGGTCTCTTGTGACCAACAATCAATCTGGTTAGATATCGAGACCTCCCAAGCAAAGTGTCCCCTCATCAATCTTTTATTTGTAAATAAGATGACAGCGATTATGGACTATTGTAAAAACCCTATTGTATTAAATACAATTAAAGCCTGGAGGATAATGTGGGAAGATGAGGGTAACTTACAAAAAACCTCTCCTTATACTCCTATACTGGGAGCATGGGGTTTTCAGCTAGGGCAGACAGATGCTACATTTAAAACCTGGAGGTCCAGAGGTGTCTCTCATTTAGGGGGCCTGTTTGATCGGGAGGTTATGATGTCTTTTGAGTAGCTGCACAAGAAGTTTGGACTGCCTAATGGAGACCTTTTTCGGTATTTCCAAATATGAGATTATATGCAGAAGAAGACCACATTATTAGACAGTCCCTACAAATTGGATAGAGAGAAAAGAATGCAATGGCCAATGGGTCCACCCTCGGTCAGTACTCTTTATCACTCATTACGTAATGAGGTATCGAAAGACATGAAACGACTGTTTAAAATATGGAACCAGGAATTGGGGTTAGAAATCCCTTTAGAAATGTGGGAGGACATCTGGGAAAATGCCAGAAAGATCTCTATTTGGATTTGGATTTGGATGGGGATATGAATAGAAAGGGTTTGGAGGGATATGGGCAGGATGCTGGAAGGTGGGACTAGATTGGCTTGGGATGTGTGGACGGGTTGGACCGAAGGGTCTGTTTCCATGCTGTACATCTGTATGACTCTATGAACTCAAGCTATTCATTTAAAGATAATCCACAGGGCTCATATAGCACCAGGACGACTGGCAAAATTTAGGGTCGGAGCATCCCCAATGTGTCCTAAATGTAAAATAGAAGTGGGCACTCTCACGCACTGTTTATGGACATGTCACAAGATCTGCAAATATTGGGACAGAATAGCAAATGCTCTGACAGAAATCTTGGGAATGGAGATTGGATTGGATCCAGTGTCTCTTCTCCTGGGCTTTTCAAATCTGCCCTCCTTGGATGTGCACGGGAGGAAATTATTCTCCATTCTCTCTTTTTGTGCAAGGAAAAATATCTTAGTGAGTTGGGTAGCTGAGGGCCCTCCAGGACTTTTGAATTGGCATAGGTTAATCATGGAATCCATCCCCCTTGACTTCCTCACAAATATGGTGCACCAAAAAACTGAATTATTCTATAAAACATGGCAGCCCTTTTTGAACTATATAGACACAGATATTTCGGCTATATTGTCAAGGGCTTTTGTCTAGCTGTGGTCGTGGTTCTGGCTGGTCCGGGAGCCCCCCCAGCGGAGGAATCCCATATAAATATGGGTTTTATTATGATTTGATGTTAATCCATTTTGAGTACATATTTAATTATTACATAAAATATCTTACATTACTAGTAAGACATTATGCTTTGGTTGTTTGTAGGATAGATTAGTAGCTAGCTGTGTTTTTTTTCCTTTTTTTCTTTTGTGTTTTGGCTTTAATTTCTTTTTTATATATTTAATTGTATATTAGTGTTTATATTTGTTTGTATTATTTTGGAATTTGTAAAAAAAAAAGTTTAAAAAATCTCTTTTCTTTCAATAAAAATACCTATAAAAAGTGTGAAAGGGTACTTCCTTTCATACTAACAGAGTCTTTTATGATTTGTCTTGCATAAGGCTGCTAAATTATCCATAGTCATTAGTATTGCCAAGAACTGTTTGTAGCCCTTTTTTTAAAAAAAATCTACTTTCAGAAGTGAATATACAATGTACTTTATTTCACCACGTAATGAATAAGAATGCCCTAAAATGATTATTTCAGAGTAATTCTCTGCCGAATATTTAAATTTTAGATTTTTGAGTTAAAGAAATGCTGACATTGTGTTCAGCAAGGTACAAATGGAGCAATGAGGCTCTAGAAAGGAGAAAAATTGAAAGGTGCCCTGAAAGAAGTCTTCAAGATTTCAGAAGGGGTTGATAAGTTAGACATATAGAAGATATTTCCAGTTGTGCTAAAACCCCAATTAGGAACTTGCAGGATAGTAAGTTGTAAATCCAGAAAGGTATTCAGAAGCCCTTTGAACAAAGGGCTGCTTAACTGTGGAACATGTAATTTACTACAAAGAGTAGTTTAGCCAACTAGTACAGGCACAATTTAGTCACTTGGTAGTTTAGAACTTGTATTTTTGGAAAAAAAACAGCAGACATGTTAATGAAGCTTTTCATTTTGCAGCTATCAGAACATAGACAAGAATACCATATTTGAAAGGGAGCAACAAGTTATATTGCATACTTGTTCTCTTTTCAATGGCTACTTCTAAGGAACCCACTCCAATATTTCCTTAACATTTGAAATAAATCTATTTTTCTACTATCCTTCAGAGCCTAAGTACGCGAAGCAATATTAAGCATAAAGTGTCCTCATAACAATAAATACAAGCAGAAGAAATGTGTAGGAGGACATGGTGGTGGGGTTAGGTGAAAAAGGTTAGGACATGGAAGAAGTCTTGAGAGGAGCATTACTGCCAACATAAATCATATAGCCTGCTTTTGTGCTGTATATACTGTACCTACTCTAGGTTTTCATGATTCAGAGATGCCGGTGTTGGACTGGGGTGTACAAAGTTAAAAATCACACAACACCAGGTTATAGTCCAACAGGTTTAATTGGAAGCACACTAGCTTTCGGAGTGACGCTCATTCATCAGGTGATTCATCAGACAATCACCTGATGAAGGAGCGTCGCTCCGAAAGCTAGTGTGCTTCCAATTAAACCTGTTGGACTATAACCTGATGTTGTGTGATTTTTAACTAGGCTTGCATAGCCCTTAAAAGCTGTACTGTCAGATTGATGTGTCCTGAGTTTAGATTTTTGAAGTTGTTTCAATCCCTCCAGTTTTTGTACTGTTTAGTCTACAGTACTTGCACATTGATATTTGCCAAAGGGGATAAAATATTAGACGGGTACAGTTGTGTGGACAGCAGTGTCAACAACCTCTTAGAACCTTAGCAGTAGTCAGAACTTTTGATGAAGTTTTTTGTAAACTCTTCTTTTTCCTCAGGTCAGTCAGTCCATGCAATTTTTTGGGATGATTTGTTACACAAAGCTGCACAAGGTCAAAAAGATCATCATTAAAATGCTGGAATAACTGAGAGATCAGACATCAAGGGTGGGAAACATAATCTAAATATATGTTTCCTGACCTGAGCTTTTCCAGCACTTGCCCTTTACACTTCAGATTTTCAGAAACTTAAGTATTTTGCCCTTTTAAAGAGGTTTGAAACTAGAAATTTGTCCTAAAAAAAGTGAACTCTTTATATAGGAATTGAGACCATTGCCTAGGAGCAAAAGCAATCTGATGGTGGGCTCATTGTCCAAATACTTTGATAGAATTGTGTTTGGAAAGCACAGCAGGTCAGGCAGCATCCAAAGAACAGGATGCTGCCTGACCTGCTGCACTTTTCCAGCAACACATTTTCAGCTCTGATCTCCAGCATCTGCAATCCTCACTTTCTGCTAGACTTGTGCTTGGGTCAAACAACAATGCCTCTGACGAACGGGAATGTCTAGCCAATCTTGAGACAGACACTAAAACAATAAAAACAAAACTGCAAAATATACTATTTTATAATATAAACATTTAAAATTTCTCCTCTTCATATTTTTCTTTAATTCTTTTGAAACAAGTAGTCTGTGAAGACCTGGTGTGTTGTTCTGCATTATTTACTTCTGGTGCAGTCAGTGTCAATTCTAGGCCATGTCTTGATGCAAAATGTTTTAGGGCAAATTTGGAAGAGTGGTCTATGCTTGCAGCATATGAAATGAGGCCTGACACTCCTTTGGATTTAGTTTTAATTTTTTAAAAATTCATTTGTATGATGTGGATGTCACCGGCTGGGTCAGCATTTATTGTCCATAGTGAGTTGCCTGTGAGAAAGTGATGTTGAACTGCCTTCTTTAACTGCTGCAGGCCATGTGTTGTACGCAGACCCACAGCGATTTCATGGATATTGGCCTCAGACTTCAGAACAAAAGTGAAAAGTGCAATTCTGACAAAGCAATCACAAAAATGGTGGAGGTAGATTTTATCATGCTTTTTAAAGGGAAACTGTATAAGCATCTCAAAGAAAAAGAAATTGTGGTGGGGAAAGAGTTTGCGAGTGAGGCTAGCTAAATTGCTCTTTAAAAGAGTTAACATGGGCTGAATGACCATCTTCTGTGTAATCTTTCTATGGTTCTCTTGTCACCTATTGCCTTCAAGCTGGTGAAAAATGTGCCAATATGTTCAATATTTTCTGTTTTTAACTGACGTCTGAGGTTATTCTACAATGCACACTATTAGTGCTTACTATTTTACCTAAACTTGCAGTTAACCAACAGAATAACAAAGGGGCATACGTTAGGTACAGGGCAACCCCTCTATCCGTGGAATTGTTTTCCACTGTTTCTGTTACCCGTGGTTTACTGTGGCCTGAACATATAGGGAACCTTACGGAACCAGGGGGCTGCTGGGAAGGTAATTTTCCCATTTAAATGAATGGGGTCACTTCTATTCGTGGTTTTGGGCTTCCACAGTAGGTCTCAGAACGTATCCCCCATGAGTATCCCCCTGTATAGACAACTGGGATCAAATGAATCTCTTGAAGACTATAAAGGAAGTAGGAACATTTTTAAGAGGGTAAGCAGGAGGGCAAAATAGAGATAGCCTTGGCAGGTAAGGTTAAGGATAATCCAAAGAGATTCTGCAAGTACATTAAGAGCAACTAGGCAGACAATAGGCTCGTTAAAGGTCAATGAGATCGTCTACATGCGGAAACATATGCGGTGGGGAAGATACTACATACCGTATAAACTTGTGTACAGGTCGATTTCATATATTAGTTGATCCCTTATTTTTGGCCAAAAACTCTGGTATTTTTCATATACCTCATGTATACGTTGACCCTAGTTTGTTTTTTTAGGGGTCTCTTTCTGACCATATATGTAGCCTTAAAGGGTATGTTTTGATTCAAATGCAATACCTGTGTCATCAAGTGTTACGTGCACCAGTATATATTGGCGCAATGTGATTTTGAAATGGTTAAATTGAATGCTGATAACTATGTATACTGTGTGAGTGTATGTATATGTGTATAAAAATATATTATTCTAGGTAATCCAAGATGGACGATGGGAAAAATCTCTGGCGGTAACAGGCTGGTTTTTTGAGGTATTTTAGGTGTTGGAGGTGATTTCCTTGAATTCCAGGAGCATCAATTATTGTTTTACATGCTGTGGCATTGTTTTGAAACATTTGGAGAAAAAAAAAAGTCAAAACAACAGCACTTTTAAAAGGGAGAGGAACAGACAAAGGCAGCACACATGGTGAGGTCAGTGCAGGACAGAGAGAGAGAAAGAAACCCACACTGCTAACTGACACGGCAGTGAACCTGCACAGTTACTACCTTAGCCGTTCGAATTCATGTATCGCTGGACATCGGAGTGCATCTGGGAAAATTAACAAACGGTGAAATTCACAACTGATCTTGAACTGTTTGGGAGAGGTCATAGCACCGAACCCGATAAGTGAATATTTTAAAGTGTGGCCTTGCAGTAAGTCTGCAGTAGTGAGTAGAGTGCATTCTTTCTTGATTTTATATATTTTATTGAGATATGTCTCTTGATTAAAGTTAAAATATAAGCCATAAGTATTAATTTAACTCTGAGCAGTATTTTGTAGAGGAATAAGACGGTGCTATTTTCTGGGTCTGTAGATTGTGAAGGAGCAAAAATGGCCTTTAGTAGTGACATACTCTTAGAGTCATAGAGATATACTGCATGGAAACAGACCCTTTGGTCCAACCTGTCCATGCCGACCAGATATCCCAATCCAATCTATGCAAGGACTGCACAAAATACTACATAGGACAAACAGGAAGACAGCTAATGTTGCAATTGTACCTGCCTCCACCACATCCCCTGGCAGCTCATTTCATACATGTACCTCCCTCTACGTGAAAAGTTGCCCCTTAGGTCTGTTGTATATCTTTTCCCTCACCCTAAACCTATGCCGTCTAGTTCTGGACTCCCTGACCCCAGGGAAAAGACTTTGTCTGTTTATCCTATCCATGCCCCTCATAATTTTGAAAACCTCTATAAGGTCACCCCTCAGCCTCCGACGCTCCAGGGAAAACAGCCCCAGCCTGTTCAGCCTCTCCCTATAGCTCAAATCCTCCAACCCTAGCAATATCCTTGTAAATCTCCTCTTGTTGGATTTGGGAATTTAGGGAGAGTTTATTGGTTACTGAGGATTATATCTGCAATAAATGCCGTTGGTTGCGAATCCTATCGGATCAAATGGATCTGTTAGAGAGACAGAGGCAATGAGGAATTAACAAGAGCAAGGGGATGTGATGGATGGCTGTTCTAGGAAAGGAAAAAAGTTGCAGATACAGACACATAATTGAATTAACTCCAGGAAAGGTAAGAGAGGTAGGCAGTTAGTGCAGGAATCTTCTGTGGCTATCCCCATTTCAAACAAGTATGCTGATTTGGAAAATGTAGGGGATGATGGATTCTCAGGGGAATGTAGCAAGAGCAGACAAATTTCTGGTATCGAGACTGGCTCTAATGCAATGAGGGGTATGTCAGGTTGCAAGAGATCAATTGTGTTAGGGGACTCTCTAGTCCGAGGCACAGACAGACTGTGTGGCCAGCAGCAGAAAATCAGAATGGTGGGTTGCCTCCCTGGTGCCAGGATCAAGGATGTCTCCGAGAGGGTGCAGAACGTTCTCACGGGGGAGAGGTCATTGGAATCAATGACCTAGGAAGGGAAAAGGATGAGATTCTGAAGGGAGACTATAGAGAGTTAGACAGGAGTTTAATTACTTGAGAGGAGTAATATCTGGATTACTCATGGTGTTACGAGCTAGTGAGGGTAGTAATAGGATAGAGCAGACGAATGCATGTGTGGGAGAAGGATTCACATTTTTGGATCATTGGACTCTCTTCTGGGGCAGAAGTGACCTGTACAAGAAGGACAATTGCACCTGAATTGGAAGGGGGCTAACATACTGGTAAGGAGATTTGCAAAAGCTGCTCAGGAGGATTTAAACTAGTAAGGGGGAACCCAGGGAGATAGTGAGGAAAGAAATCAATCTGAGACTGGTACAGTTGAGAACAGAAGCAATTCAAACAGTCAGGGCAGGTAGGGACAAAGCAGAGAACAAGGTAGGACAGATAAATTAAATTGCATTTATTTCAATGCAAGAGACCTAAGAGGGAAGGCAGATAAACTCAGGGCATAATTAAGAACATGGGGCTGGGATATTATAGCAGTTACGGAAACGTGGCTCAGGGATGGACAGGACTGGCAGTTTAATGTTCCAGAATACAAATGCTACAGGAACAACAGAAAGGGAAGCAGAGAGGAGGGGAAGAGGCATTTTTGTTAAGGGATAGCTGTTGTGGTTCTGTTCGCCGAGCTGGGAATTTGTGTTGTCCCCTGTCTAGGTGACATCCTCAGTGCTTGGGAGCCTTCTGTGATGTTTCCTCTGGCATTTATAGTGGTTTGTCTCTGCCGCTTCCGGTTGTCAGTTCCAGCTGTCCTTTGCAGTGGTCGGTATATTGGGTCCAGGTCGCTGTGCTTATTGATTGAATCTGTGGATGAGTGCCATGCCTCTAGGAATTCCCTGGCTGTTCTCTGTTTGGCTTGTCCTATAATAGTAGTGTTGTCCTAGTCGAACTCCTGTTGCTCGTCATCTGCATGTGTGGCTACTAAGGATAGCTGGTCGTGTTGTTTCGTGGCTAGTTGGTGTTCATGGATGCGGATCATTAGTTGTCTTCCTGTTTGTCCTATGTAGTGTTTTGTGCAGTCCTTGCATGGGACTTTGTACACTACATTGGTTTTGCTCATGCTGGGTATCGGGTCCTTCGTTCTGGTGAGTTGTCTGAGAGTGGCTGTTGGTTTGTGTGCTGTTATGAGTCCTAGTGGTCGCAGTAGTCTGGCTGTCAGTTCGGAAATGCTCTTGATGTATGGTAGTGTGGCTAGTCCTTTGGGTTGCGGCATGTCCTCGTTCCGTTTGTCTTTCCCTTAGGTATCTGTTGATGAAGTTGCGCGGGTATCTGTTTTTGGCGAATACATTGTAGAGGTGTTCTTCTTCCTCTTTTTGCAGTTCTGGTGTACTGCAGTGTGTTGTGGCCCTTTTGAACAGTGTCTTGATGCAACTTCTTTTGTGTGCGTTGGGGTGGTTGCTTTCGTAGTTCAGGACTTGATCTGTGTGTGTGGCTTTCCTGTATACCTTTGTGGTGAATTCTCCGTTAGGTGTTCTCTGTACCATCACGTCTAGGAATGGGAGTTGGTTGTCCTTTTTCTTCCTGTCTAGTGAATCGGATTCCTATGAGCGTGGCGTTGATGATCCGGTGTGTGTTCTCTATTTCTGTGTTTTTAATGATTACAAAGGTGTCATCCACATATCTGACCCAGTGTTTGGGTTGAATTTGCGGTAAGACTGTTTGTTCTAATCTTTGTATTACTGCTTCTGCTATGGGTGAGATGGGTGAGGTACAGAAAACGACTAACGGAGAATTCACCACAAAGGTATACAGGAAAGCCACACACACAGACCAAGTCCTGAACTACGAAAGCAACCACCCCAACGCACACAAAAGAAGTTGCATCAAGACACTGTTCAAAAGGGCCACAACACACTGCAGTACACCAAAACTGCAAAAAGAGGAAGAAGAACACCTCTACAATGTATTCGCCAAAAACAGATACCCGCGCAACTTCATCAACAGATACCTAAGGGAAAGACAAACGGAACGAGGACATGCCGCAACCCAAAGGACTAGCCACACTACCATACATCAAGAGCATTTCCGAACTGACAGCCAGACTACTGCGACCACTAGGACTCATAACAGCACACAAACCAACAGCCACTCTCAGACAACTCACCAGAACGAAGGACCCGATATCCAACATGAGCAATGTAGTGTACAAAGTCCCATGCAAGGACTGCACAAAATACTACATAGGACAAACAGGAAGACAGCTAATGATCCGCATCCATGAACACCAACTAGCCACGAAACGAGACGACCAGCTATCCTTAGTAGTCACACACGCAGATGACGAGCAACATGACTTCGACTGGGACAACACTACTATTATAGGACAGGGCAAACAGAGAACAGCCAGGGAATTCCTAGAGGCATGGCACTCATCCACAGATTCAATCAATAAGCACATCGACCTGGACCCAATATACCGACCACTGCAAAGGACAGCTGGAACTGACAACCAGAAGCGGCAGAGACAAACCAGTATAAATGTCGGAGGAAAGATCACAGAAGCGCTTCACAGGAGGCTCCCAAGCACTGAGGATGTCACCTAGACGGGATGAAACGTCTGCAACACAAATTCCCAGCTTGGCGAACAGAACTACAACAACGAGCACCCGAGCTACAAATCTTCTTACAAACTTTGAATAAGGGATAGCATTACAGCTGTACTGAGGGAGGATATTTCCAGAAATACATCCAGGCAAGTTATTTGAGTGGAACTGAGAAATAAAAAAAAGGGATGATCACCTTATTTGGATTGTATTATAGAGCCCCTAATAGTCAGTGGGAAATTGATACACAGATTTGTAAGGCGATCTCGGTTATCTGTAAGAATAATACGGTGGTTATGGCCAGGGATTTTAACTTTCCAAACATAGACTGGGACTGCTGTACTGTTAAGGGTTTAGATGGAGAGGAACTTAAGTGTGTACAAGAAAGTTTTCTGAGTCAGCATGTGGATGTACCGACTAGAGAAGGTGCAAAACTTGATCTATTCTTGGGAAATAAAGCAGGGCAGGTGACTGAGGTGTTGGTGGGGGAGCACTTTGGAGCCAGTGACCATAATCTTATTAGTTTTAAAATATTGATGAAAAAGTATAGACCAGATCTAAAAGTTGATGTTCTAAATTGAAGGAAGGCTAATTTTGATGGTATTAGGCAAGAACTTTCAAAAGCTGATTGGAGGCAGATGTTCACAGATAAAGAGATGGCTGGAAAATGGGAAACCTTCAGAAATGAGATAAAAGAATCCTGAGACTGTATATTCCTATTAGGGTGAAAGGAAAGGCTGGTAGGTATAGGGAATGCTGGATGATGAGAGAAATTGAGGTTTTGGTTAAGAAAAAGAAGAAAGTATATGTCATGTATAGACAAGATAGATCGAATGAATCTTAAGAGTATGCAGACAGTAGGAGTATACTTAAGAGGGAAATCAGGTGGGCAAATAGGGAACATGAGATAACTTTCGCAAATAGAGTTAAGGAGAATCCAAAGGGCTTTTACAAATACCTTTAAGGATGAAAGGGTAACTACGGAGAGAATAGGGCTTCTCAAAGATTAGCATGGCAGCCTTTGTATGCAACCGCAGTAGATGGGGGAGATACTAAAGGAGTATTTTGCATCAGTGTTATCTGTAGAAAAGGACATGGAAGATGTAGCATGTGGGGAAATAGATGGTGACATCTTGAAAAATATCAATATTACAGAGGAAGTGCTGGATGTCTTGAAATGGGTAAAGGTGGATAAATCCCCAGGCCCTGATCAGGTGTACCCTAGAACTCTGTGAGAAGCTAGGGAAGTGATTGCTGGGCCCCTTGCTAAGATATTTCTTTCATTGATAGTCACAGGTGAGGTGCCGGAAGACTGGAGTTTGGTTAACGTGGTGCCACTGATTAAGAAGGGTGGTAAGGACAAGCCAAGGACTATAGACCTGTGAGCCTGACGAGAATTGATGAGGGCAGAGCGGTGGACGTAAGGTGTTTGACAAGGTTCCCCATGGGAGACTGGTTAGCAAGGTTAGATCTCATGAATTCAGGGAGAACTAGCCATTTGGATACAGAACTGTGACCAGTGGAGTGCCTCAAGGATCGTTGCTGAGTCCACTACTTTTCGTCATTTATATAATGATTTAAGTGTGAGCATAAGAGGTATAGTTAGTAAGTTTGCAGGTGACACCAAAAATGGAGGTATGGTGGACAGTGAAGAAGATTACCTCAGATTGTAACAGGATCTTGATCAGATGGGCTAATGGGCTGAGAAGTGGCAGATGGAGTTTAATTCAAGTAAATGCAAGGTGCTGCATTTTGGGAAAGCACATCTTAGCAGGATTTATACACTTTTTATATATTATTTATATATAGTAAGGTCCTAGGGAGTGTTGCTGAACAAAGAGACCTTAGAGTGCAGATCGTAGCTCCTTGAAAGAGGAGTTGCAGGTAAATAGGATAGTGAAGAAGGTGTTTAGTATGCTTTCCTTTATTGGTCAGAGTATTGAGTACAGGAGTTGGGAGGTCATGTTACATCTGTCCAGGACATTGGTTAGGCCACTGATGGAATATTGCTTGCAATTCTGGTCTCCTTCCTATTAGAAGGATGAACTTGAAAGGGTTCAGAAAAGATTTACAAGGATGTTGTTATGGTTGGAAGATTTGAGCTATAGTGAGAGGTTTAATAGGCGGAGTATCGGAGGCTGAGGGGTGACCTTATAGCGGTTTACAAAATCATGAGGGACATGGATAGGATAAATAGAAAAGGTCTCTTCTCTGCAGTGGGGGAGTCCAGAACTAGAGGGCATACATTTAGGGTGAGAGGGGAAAGATAGGGCAACTTTTTCACACTGTGTTGTGTGTGGAATAAGCTGCCAGAGGAAGTGGTGGAGGCTAGTACAATTGCAACATTTAAAAGGCATCTGGATGGGTATATGAATAGGAGGGTTTGGAGGAATATGGGCTGGTCAGCCAGGGCATGTTGGACCGAAGGGTCTGTTTCCATGCTGTACAAGTCTATGATTCTATATATTTGACCTGTGCATGCAAATAGCTTGTCTTCCCGCTGTTGCCTCAGTTTCTTAGAAGTAGATATCGTGTACATTTGTGCTCTGAACTTATTGTAAAACTCCCAAATTTTTCTGCCAAAATGGCATCACGAAGAAACAAGTGTACAGCACAGTTTAAACTAAAAGTGACAGAAGTTGCAGAGAGGAGTTGCAAGGGAGCTTTGTGTAGTTGAAAAGCTTGTTCAAAATTGGAGGAAAAAAAGCCACGCAGTTAAAGGCTATGCCAAAACAGAATTATGTCAACCGGGGAAAACTGAGCAAATGGCCGCAACCAGAAGAAAAAAATTGCTGACTGGATAATTCAGTAACATCAGAATGAAAGCATAGTGATTCGACAATGTGAAAGAATATGCGCCAAAAACGAAGCAAAAAAGATGGATTCAGCGATTTCAAAGTCAGTGCTGGATGGTGCAGTAGGTTAATGAAAAGATATGATTCAGACGGAAAACCAAGATTGCCTAACAGCTACCAGCAGCACTTAATGACAAGTTAATTGGGTTCCAATGCTTTGTAATCCAGAAGTCGGAAGAAAAGTGGGTACAGGCTCTCACGCATCTGCAATATGGATGGAACCCCAATGAACTTTGGTATGCCAGGGAACACAACTGTGGACCAGATCGGAGCAAAAATACTTTTGGTAAGAATACTAGCCATGAAAGGAGTCGATTCACTGTGGTACTTGGTGGTATGGCAGATGGAACAAAGTTAAAGCCTATGGATATTTTTAAGCAGAAAACTGTCCACACAGAAACTTCCGAAAGGCGTTGTTGTCCTCATCTCTGAAAAGGGTGGATGAATGAAGGTGGCTGCAAGACTTTGATTAGGGAGGTCTGGAATATGCGACCAGGTGGACTTAGAAAGAAAAAAAGTGTTATCAGTAAACTTCAAACTAACAATACCGACATTGCAATGATTCCTGGAGGCCTTACAAGCCTGGTGCAGCTACTGGATGTTAGCATCAATAAATTTTAAGGATTTAGTATGGAAGAACTGGGACACTTGGATACAAGAAGGAGAAAAAAGCTTCACTATGGGTGGCAACATGCGTGCTCGGTTACTTGCAACTGTATGTGAGTGGATTGTTGAGTCCTAGAAGGCGATGAAAACTGGAATTATTGTGAAAGCCTTCAAAAATGTGAAATTTCTAATGCTTTAGATGATACGGAGGCTGACTATATTTATGGTCAGATGGAAGTAATGACAAATCATTTGATCCTTTTGAGAGTGCAGGTGAAGATGATCCATACGACGATATGCTTGACCCAGATGACCGGAATGAGTTATTCAGTGGTGCAACTGATGAGGGCAGTGAATTTAAAGGATTCCAATGGACTTTTGCATGTATCGGTAACTTTTTGTTTTCAGCAGCTATCCCATAATATTTGTTTTTTTCTGTGAATATCAGTTTTTTTTTATGTCAAGTGTTTATCAAATATTATTAAGTTTCATGAGATTTTTCCAATAAAATACTATGTCAACATTTGTGTAGACCTACATGCACTTTACAGTACTGGTAACTGGAATACGGTACAATAGTACTGTTCTACGGTAACAGGCAGAATGGAGATAGTTATTTTGAAGATAAATATTTAATAATGGCCATAATTCATTTTTCCTTTTGTTTATTGTTTTGTATAGAGAGCCAAGCATGAATTCCATCCCCTCAAACAATACCTCATGCATAAGTTGACCCCCTAATTTCAAAACTTGACCTATGTACGAGTATATACAGTAAATATTTTCAGTTTTTACTGTGGAGAAGACATGTGGGCTAGAGAACTCTTGGAAATAAGTACAGTAGAGCCCTCCGTATCCGCTGATTCTGTTTATGTGGTTTCAGTTATCTGTGGCTTACCATGGTCTGAAAATATTACATAGAACATTCTAGAAGTAATTCCAGGAGGCTGCCAAGGAGGTACGTTTCCCATTTAAATGATAGAGTTCACTACAATCTGCGATTTCGGGCATCTGCAGTAGGTCTTGGAATGTATCAACCGCGAATATGTATTGATATCTTTAAAACAGTGCACATTACAGAACAGGTGGTGCTGGAGATCTTAAAAAAGTAAGTGAATAAATCTCTGGGACCTGATCAAGTGTATCCCAGAATGTTGTGGGAAATTATGGAAGTAATTGTGGGGCTCCCAGCAAACATAATTGTATCATCTGTGGCCATGAATGAGGTTCCGGAGCGTGGCTAATGTTGTGCCCTTATTCAAGGCAGGCTGGAACAAGAAACCTGGGAACAATAGAGTGGTGAGCCTTACATAAGTGGTGTGTAAATTGTTGGTGGGCCTTCTGAGAGAGAAGATTTGCATGCATTTGGAGAAGCAAGGAGTGATTAGCGATAGTCAGCATGGCTTTGTGTCTCACAAACTTCACTGAGTTTTTTGAGGATGTAACCAAAATTATTGATGAGGACAGAGCAGTAGACGTGGGTGACGTGCACCCTTGTAAAGTCTTTGACAAGATTCTGTATGGTAGGCTGATTGGTAAAGTTAGATCACATGGGATTCAGAGAGAGCTTGCCAATTGGATACAAAATTGGTTTGGCAATAGGAGACAGAGTGGTGGTGGAGGGTTATTTATCAGGCTGGAGGGCAGTGATCAATGGTGATCTGTAGGGATCAGTGCTGAGTCCACTGTTGTTATTTTTATAAAATATTTTGATAAGAATTTAGGAGGCATGGTTAGTAAGTTTGTGGATGGTACCAAAATTGATGATATAGTCAAAGTGATGAAGATTATCCAAGAGTACAAATTGATCAGTTAAGTCATCGGGCTGAGGAATGGCAGATGGAGTTAAATTTGGATAAATACAAGATATTGCATTTTGGTAAAATGAACGAGGGTAGGACTCATACAATTACTGGTAGGGCCCTGTATCCACTCCAACCTATCACCATCACCCCCCACCTGCATCCACTCATTGCCTTTCAAACTTCCTGCCTCCCCAGCCCCACTGCCCTCCTATTTCTATCTCAGCCCCCTTGCCACCCCCACCCCCCCAATTCCTGATGCAGGGCGTATGCCCGAAATGTCGACACTCCTACTCCTTGGATTATGCCTGACCTGCTATGCTTTCCCAGTGCCACACTTTTTGATTCTGATCTCTAGCATCAGCAGTCCTCACTTTCTTCCTGGGTAGTGTTGCCAAATAGGGAGACCTAGAGTTTCAGGTATGTAGTTCTTTGAAAGTTGCACCACGGGTATACACTGTGGATATGAAGGTGTTTAGCATGCTTGCTTCATCGCTCAGACCATTGAGTATGGGGATTGGGACACCATGTTACATAGAAGCAGGAGGAGGCCACTCAGCCTTTTAAGCCTGCTCCACCATTCATCACGATCTTGGCTGATTTTCCAACTCAATAGCCTAATCCTGCTCTCTCCCCATAACATTTGACTCCATTTGCCCCAAGTGCTATTTCTCGTCTTTCAATGCTTTGGCATCAACTAATTCATACAACTTGCCACTCTTTGGGTGAAGAAATGTCTTCTCATCTCCGTCCTAAATGGTCGACTGCAAATCTTCGGACTGTGATCCCTGATTCTGGACAAACCCACCAATGGGAACATTCTCCCTGCATCTACTCTGTCTAGTCCTGTTAGAGTTTTATAAGTGTCTATGAGATTGCCCTTCATCTGAACTCCAGTGAAAATAATCCTAACCTAGTCAATCCCTTCTCAGGATGTCAATCCTGCCACCCCCAGATCAGCCTGGTATGCCTTCAAGTGAGGTTGAATAGGATGTTGGTGAGGCCACTTTTGGAATACTGTGTTTAGTTCTGGTTGCCCTGCTATAGGAGGAGTATTATTAAATTAGAGGGGTTTGGAAAAGATTTACCAGGATGTTGCTGGGACTGGAGAGTTTAAGTTATAAGGAAAGGCTGGATAAGGTGGGACTTATTTCACTGGAGCGTAGGAGTTTGAGGGGTGACCTTAGATGTTTATCTATGCCCCACATGATTTTATAAGGTGAACAGCAAAAGTCTTCTAGGGTAGGGGAGTTCAAAACTGGGGAGCATATTTTTAAGATGAGAGAAGAATGACTTAAAGGAGACCTGAGGTATAATGTTTTCACACAGGTTCATATGTGGGATCCATTGCCAGAGGAAGTGGTAGATGCAGTTACAGTTACACCATTTTAAAAGACATTTTAGATAGTTACATGAGTAGGAACTGTTTAGAGTGATCTGGGCCAAACATGGGCAAATAAGACTGGATTAGTTTGGGAAATGTGGTCTGCTTGGACGAGTTGTACCAAAGGGTCTGTTTCAGTGCTGTATGACTATAACCAACTAAAATTTAGTATTAGATTTAACTTTGGTTTCTTGGATATAATGCCTCATTGAATTAGTTCAATGAAATAACTGTAAAGGGTGAAACATCTCTTGTGTAAATTTCATGCCGTAGTTGAAAGTTCCAATTTCTTTCCTGTCAATTGTTAATCATTTATCAGGTACAGAAACTATTTTATATAGTAAGGGATTCTTCTTTAGTTTGAAAAAAAAAGGCATTTCATTAGTCAGTAGTTTTGCTGGTGCTCTCTTTTTGTGGTTTGCAATGTCCAGCATTGCCACTGTATTTCTGTCTGCTTACAGAAGAAACAGTGGATGCTCTGTTCCCAGTGTAATTCTTACTCACATATCCTTACTCATTTGCATAACCATCAGAGCAATAAGTTTGCCCAGGCCTCATTGCGTGGGAAACAACTCTTGAAGCCAAATTACTTTCTATTATTTACTATACGTGTTGCCACTTGAATGTCTGTCCTCTTGGCTGCTTCCCTGCAGTTCTTGGCTGTTTTCCTTCACATGGGTTTATTCTCTGCACAGACATAAATAACCCTAATGAAATGAATTGAAGAAAAATATATTTATTTAGGATGGTAAGATATGGCAAAAGAGAAGAAAAACGCTTTGAGTCACAAGTAGGAAAAATGAAATGAATAGTATAGATGGTTAAAAGAATTCCAGGGAGTTAAGAGCAGATGGGCAAAATCGTTTTCTCACAAGATGTTAATTCTTGCTTTTTTTTCCTCCAATTCTGCTGCTTTCAGCATGGATTGGTTAGAATATTGCAGTTCTTTTACTTGTTTCCTGGGAGCATCATTGAAGTGCTTTGTTAAAAGCATTGTAAATTAGTTTGAACAAATGTTACAATGTACAAATTTGATGTGTTTTTTTCACTGGCCTTCTATGTGAAGACGTTATCAAATGTAATGTTACAAAATAATTGCCAAAAGGTAATTGACATTTCATGTATGATCATAATTTGCATTTTTACATTTGCTTAACTGTAGAAAAGTGGCAAGATGCTTCATAGGTGCAAATAAAAAAAAATTCAAACAGAAGCTTAACTTATTAGGAACTGTGACCAAAAGCTTAATCAAAGAAATAATTTGTCTTGGGAAGTTTTAAATCCGAAGGCAGAGATGGTAGGGAAACAAATTCAGAGTGTGAGATACAGCTGAAGGTACAGCTGCTAGAGATGAAGGAATGATCACAATATTCTAGAGTCATGAGTGAAGGGTTCAGGATTGTGGCATGGGTGGAAGTTGGAAGTTGAGTTTAACTTTCAAGGATGAAAATGTAACATTTGAGATGTGGGACTAAGAGCAGTTGCTGATCAGTTTTGATGTAGTAAAGGAAATGAGCAAAAGATTTTTGGAGAATTAAGTTTTCCAATAGGGAATAAGAACAGTGGCCAAATACTGAGTGACTAGTAAACAGGACTAAAGATCTGGTCAAAGTGTTTGGGTTTAAGAAGGAACATGTAGTTTTTGGAAGGAGACCCTGAGTGCATAGCCTCAGCAGCTCACGGCACGACTGCAGAGGGTGGATTCGAGGAAGGGGCTGAAGTGGGAGCAACAAAGATGCAAGTGTCGGCAGGGGTGTAGGTGGAAATACAAGTAATGGAGAAATTTGTAAAGATGAAGAAGGTTAAGACCATGAAGGCAGCAGTTGGACAGAAATGCAAAAAGTAATTTTTTTTTGTGTGGAAGGCAGCTAAAAGTGAATGCAATTTAGTATAAGCTTAGGCAGGCAGGACTAACAGTGAGGAGAAAGAGAGGACTGCAGGTTGATCATGCAAGAGTTGGAAGAGAAATCATGTCTAGGTTACAAGTGGACATGTAAGAGTGAAACTAATGAGCGCAATCGCCCTATAGGACACTGTGGATAAAGCACTTTAGACTAACTTGCTATGATTGAGTATGTTATCGTCAAGAAGAAATCATCTATTGAATACCAGATGGAGAATACAATTCATACCTAGTAAAGTTGCTTTAGTGCTGGGAAGGTGGGCACCTGATTGTGGGTTATGGGACAAATGAGCATGGATCTGGGAGGCACCTATGCATTCATTGGGATGGTGAAAAACTGAAAGTTTATAAATTGGGTATAATTTGTAACTGCAGAGGATGGAATCTTTTGTAGAGCATTGCAGTGATATAAATTTTGAAAGGTGGTGAATGAAGGCCTTTTTTTGCCATGTTAGAAACATGGGAGTTAAGTGGAAAGGTTGGGTGTTCAGCCGTTCACTGCAAATGAAGTAAAGAAAGCAGGAACTTGATGTCCAGACAAAGTAACTTTGGAGAGTACATACAGTGTAAGATGGGGTTTCGGGTCTGTGGGGTCAAAAATAGGATTTTGGGAAAAAAAGGAGTGGAAGAGACAGCCAAGTTATTTAAGTCATTATCTTTGTACCTGAGATGTCCAGCACCTCTTTGACATGTTATGAAGTACATTTGTGGTATTGTAGGTGGGACTTCAACTCTGATTTGCTGGCCTAGAGGCAGGAACACTACCACTGCTCCACCAAAAACTTTAGTAGCTCCTTGAACTTGCTTTTCAGGCACTAGTTATAGGTGGCGAAAATAAGCAGCGAGGGACCATCTTTTGTCCATAATGATCTGTAGTAGTTGAATAAAACCAAGAACTGCAAATGCTGGAAATCTGAAACAGACAAAAATAGAAATTGCTGGAGAAGCTCAGCAGGCCTGGCAACATCTGTGGATAGAAAAGAGTTAATGTTTCAAGGTTAGTGACCGTTTTTCAGAACTGATAGCAACAAGGAAAAGGTTGCGTTTATGGTGGTGATGGGGAGTGGTGGGGAAAGAGTGAGCAGATGGATGGAAACAGAACCCAGAGAGAGAGAACACAGGTAGACCGACAAAAGAATTGATGATAGTAAGCCAGGGAAGAAGATAAACTAAATGGGTGACAATGGCAGCTATGAAAAATTGAAAATGGGTGGGTTGTCCTGAAAGCAATCCACTTCGTGACAGGACTTTGGGTAATGTATTGAATGTATTGAAGTGGTAGGCAGCTGGAAGCTTGAGGTCATTTTTACCTGGAGTAGATTAGATTAGATTACATTACAGTGTGGAAACAGGCTCTTCGGCCCAACAAGTCCACACCGACCCGCCGAAGCGCAACCCACCCATACCCCTACATTTACCCCTTACCTAACACTACGGGCAATTTAGCATGGCCAATTCACCTAACCTGAACATCTTTGGACAGTGGGAGGAAACCGGAGCACCCGGAGGAAACCCACGCAGACACTGGGAGAACGTGCAAACTCCACACAGTCAGTCGCCTGAGGCGGGAATTGAACCCAAGTCTCTGGCGCTGTGAGGCAGCAGTGCTAGCCACCGTGCCACCCACTTGCCACCGTGCCACCCACAAAGTGGTTGAACGGTTTGGCAAAAGGAGGCCAGGTAGACCTTGATGTGGATTGATATCTTGCCCATTTGTTTATCAAATTTGTTTCCCAAATCACTTAGGAAGCCTTCTGTGAAATTTGAGAAATATTTAAGTGTTTGGATTTTGACTTACTTGGATGTTTGCAAAGGAGTTGGTTCCAGAAAACGTGACTGCTATTTAGATGAAATGCAAGAAATTGGAACAAAGTCATGGGAGCCTTGGGATTTATAGCAGCTGTTTTTATGAATCTCTGAAGGACTCCGAGAAAGATGATACTGAAGGCATTTTTAATGAATTTGTCCCTAACAATGATAATAGGAGCCTTGAGGGGTAAGCTCTTGCATTTCAGGGTTTTTGCTGGATGGTTAATCACTGATTTTAGTCCTCCTACTCCTGATACACACACTTCCTGAAGGCACTGACTTACTTCCACAAGTATTGTCATGCAATGGTACTTTCCCCAATTCATGTTATTCTAGATATTTACTGGTAGTTATTCAGCTATTGGATATCACAGTTGCGCTTGCTTCTTTAATCATTGATTTCCCAACATGTGAGGTTTCTTGAAGACTCACTGCATAGCCACCTTCACGCAAGTTATAGCATATTTCTTCTGTCCATGTCCCACCTGTATGAATAAGTTGTAAAGTCACCCTGAAATTTAATTACAACTAGTTAGCTTTGTGTGCTGCTTTTAATTTTAATGTACCATTCAGGGTGAATGTTAATTTAAAAGAGAAAAGGATCAAGCTTTCAGAAGACTAAACCAAATCTGAGCAGAATTGTAGCTTTGCCTTTTTCAACAGACCACACACAAGTTGTTCTTAATCATTATATTGTATATAAATCAAATGTGAGTATTTTTAAGATGTAAACTTAAGAGCTTTGCTTGCTTTAATGTTATACACAAGAAGTGGTCAGAAGAATAAAGGTCCTGTTTGATAGAATCATACAGCATCAAAGGTAGCCATTCTGACCCTTGTACCTGTCTGGCTCTTTGGTGAAGGTATCCAGTTAATCAATTACCTGCACATTACGCTGCTTCAGAAATGACTTCAGATTTTCTAGTCTTAGTACTTGCACTTTTTGTACAGCATTTGATATTTGTAGTGAATTTTTTTTTAATGAACATTGACCTTAAATCAAAGATGTGTGTCAGCAGTAGTTTCGTTGGGTGCATTCTTATATTTGAGTCAGAAGGTTCTAGGTTGAAGTCCCACTTTAGGACTTGAGCACAGAAATTGTGGCTGTCACTTGAGTAAGTGAGAATTGCACAGTGGAATGAGTGATGCTTATTTAGGTAGATGTACATGGGGTCTTTGCTATTCATTGTTTTGCGTATACATTTCTGTTTTATTAGGGAAGAATTTTCGGTTTTGATTCAGATTTTTCATACTTGCATCGTTATTTTGGTGTGTTATCAGAAACTCCTTCCTTAAGGCCACTTTTGGAATTCTGCCTGTAATTCTGGTCCCCCTTAAATAAGAAGGATGTTGTGAAACTTGAAAGGGTTCAGAAAAGATTTACAAGTACATTACCAGGGTGGAGAGTTTGAGTTATATGGAGAGGCTGAATAGACTGGGACTCTTTTTCATGGAGCATCAGAGGCTGAGGTATGACCTTATAGAGGTTCATAAAATCATGAAGGGCATGGATAGTGTAAATGGGCGAGATCTTTTCCCTGGGGTGGGTGAGTCCAAAACTAGCCCATGGTATAGGTTTAAGGTGAGAGGGTAAAGATTTAAAAGCGACCAAAGGGACAACTTTTTCACGCAGAGGGTGGTGTGAGTATGGAATGAGCTGCCAGAAGAAGTGGGGGAGGCTGGTACAATTACAACACTTAAAAGGCATCTGGATTGGTATATATTTAGGAATGGTTTAGAGGGATATGGGCCAAATGCTGGCAAATAAGACTAGATTTATTTAGGAATTCTGGTTGGCATGGATGAGTTGGACCGAAGGATCGGTTTCCATGCTGTGCATCTCTATGACTCTAATTCTTATGTGAGGTTTCTTTTTCATTTTTCATTCTCTTGCTATTCGTCAGTTTTTTCTGAAACCTTTGTATGAGATCCCATGGCATTATTGTGAAGAAGGGCACAAGAACTAAGTCCAGTGTTCTGTCCAATATTTATCCTTCAGTCAACGTCACAGGAAAAAGGAGCAGATTATCTGGTTATTATCACATTGTGTTTGTGGGAATTTGCTAAACACAAATTAGCTGCAGTTCTTCCATAATTTGAACAATGACACTTCAAAAAGTAGTTCATTGATTATAAAGCCCTTTGAAATATCCCTTGGTTGTGAAAAGCGCTATCTTTATTTGTTAATTAACCATTTTAGGGCCTCAATTGGCAGTAGAGCAGGATAGGGCATGAAGATTGAGCCTTCCTGCCCAAAATATAGTTCTGATAGTAGCAAGAAGGTATCTTACTGATCCCAATCTGTCTGATCATCTTCCCCTCCCACCACCTACTTACCACTTTGTGGAAGGAAAACATAGAACAGTACAGCACAATACAGACCCTTCAGCCCTTGTTGTTGTGCCGACCTTTTATCCTACTCTAGGATCAAACTAACCTACATACCCTATATATATTACTATCATCCATGTGCCTATAAAAGAGCTGCTTAAATGTCCTTAATGCATCTGACTCTACTACCACTGCTGGCAGTACATTCCATGCACCCACCACTCTGTGTAAAGAACCTATCTCTGATATCTCCCCTAAACCTTCCGCTAGTCATCTTATGCTGCCTTCTGATAGCCACTTCTGCCCTTGGAAAAAGTTTCTGGCTATCCACTCTTATCTATGCCTCTCATCATCTTGAAAGGTGTCTGCTATTCTTGTCAATCATGTCTACCTGGAGAAAATAACTCCAGCTTCCTCTCTCTCCTTCCCTCATTTCAGGTATGCCCCTTATTTTCAATAAAAATGTTTTATTGTGCCAACTTGTTAAGCATAGATTTGGGTTTTCACCTCTTGTTTGGGCGGAGGGGAAGATGCATCATGTAGATGAGAACCCATTGAGTGTTCAAACTATATCCATAAATATGTGTTTTCTGAACAATTCAGAGAAACTGAAACATTCAGTAATTTCTCATGTATTCATTTGGACATTATGGACTCTAGATTGGCATGAATAACACTGAAGAAATAACACCACCACATGGATTCAATAACTTGTTTATGCTGAGTATCTTGATGATTTTTGTACTTGCTGATTATGGTTGGTTCCAAGAGTTCTAACACAATCTCTAGGTTAGATTACATAAAATCATCCCAACAGGATAATTCAGTCCAGTACCATGGAACTGACTGCTATCTGTCAGCCTACATGTCCTGGGACAATATTTCAGTAATAATGTCCAGCCAAATGAGCTAACCAAACCCAATCTGTGCTTGCAGATTAATCGGCCTGATGTGTTTTATAACTAAGTATTGTGTCTAGTTAATTGGTAGATAGGATACTGAGAGTCAAAAAGTGTTGTGCTAGAAAAGCACAGCAGGACAGTTGAAGTTTTGGGCATAAGCCTTTCATCAGGAAGTGAAGAAGATGTTTGGCATACTTGCCTTTATTGGTCAGTACATTGAATATAAGAGTTGAGAAGTCATGCTGTGGCTGTACTTTTGGAATTTTGTGTGCAATTCTGGTCTCCCTGCTATAGGAGGGATGTTGTGAAACGTGAAAGGGTTCAAAAAAGATTTACAAGGATGTTGCCAGAATTAGAGGGCTTGAGCTCTAGGGAGAGGCTGAATAGATTGGGATGATTTACCATGGAGTATCGGAGGCTGAGGGTGGCCTTATAGAAGTTTATAAAATCATAAGGGCATGGATAGGATAAATAGGGTCTTTTCCCTGGGAGGGGGGGGGTCCAAAATTAGAGGGCATTAGTTTAAGGTGAAAGGGGAAAGATTTAGAAGGAACCTAAGAGGTAACCTTTTCATGCAGAGGGTAGTGTGTGTATGGAATGAGCTGTCAGAGGAAGTGGTGGAGACTGGTGCAATTACAATATTTAAAAGGGATCTGGGTGGATATGTGAATAGGAACGGTTTAAGGATATGGGCCATATGCTGGCATATGGGACTTGACTTACTTAGAATATCTGGTTAGCATGGATGAGTTGGACCAAAGGGTGTGTTTTTGTGCTGTGTAACTCTGTGACGAATCCAGTCCATGTTGGTGTCTTTTCATCCATTTGGATGGTGGTAACATAATCTCAGCTGACACTACCAGTGCAATATTCAGAGTGCTGCACAGTTGAAGGGGACATGTTTTAGATGAGACATTAACTGCCCTTACAGTTGAATATAAAAATCTCAGTGCTATTTTCAGAAAAAGCAGAACCGTCTTCCCGGTATCCTGACCAATATTTGTCTCTCAACCAACATCATTTAATGGATTATTTGCTTGTTTATCACATTGCTGTTCGTGGAAATCTACTATTTTGGCAGCTACATTTCTTATGGTATTACAAGAGCTTTTGCATGTCTTGTCCTTGTAACCTCTTCAAAAGGTTGAAGTAACAGGCAATTGTACTAGTACTGATATTTACTAGAGATGAAATCTTCCTGTCTTCTGATGGCATGTTCTATTCCACAGTGAGAAGCAGAAAGTAACTATCACATTTGAAGTTGGGGTTCTGCAGAAAAAATGTAGGGGTAGCTTCACAAGAGAACTTTAAAACTACAGAATTGTTTTAATGGATAGAGAAAAATATATTTCCATTGGTGAGCTCATGGTAATTTAAAGAATCTGTATTGTGCTTGGCATGCATGAGAACCTTTGGGTTTCTAAATGATTTCATAGTTTGGGATGAGTTTTGCTTCTGACCGTCCATCAGCAAAAATCAGATTCACGCTTTCATAAAGAAATGTTAAAATAGTCTTGTGTTTCAAAATGAGAGAATTGTCAAATGCACCAAATATATTGTTGCAAACGTTTCGTTCCCTGGCTAGGCGACATCATCAGTGCTTGGGAGCCTCCTGCAAAGCGCTTCTTTGATGTTACCTCCGGTGTTTATAGTGGTCTGTCCCTGCCGCTTCCGGTTGTCAGTTTCAGCTGTCCGCTGTAGTGGTTGGTATATTGGGTCCAGGTCGATGTGTTTGTTGATGGAGTTTGTGGATGAATGCCATGCCTCTAGGAATTCCCTGGCTGTTCTCTGTCTGGCTTGCCCTATGATAGTAGTGTTGTCCCAGTCGAATTCCTGTTGCTTGTTGTCTGCGTGTGTGGCTACTAAGGATAGCTGGTCGTGTCGTTTCGTGGCTAGTTGATGTTCATGTATGCGGATTGTTAGCTGTCTTCCTGTTTGTCCTATATAGTGTTTTGTGCAGTCCTTGCATGGTATTTTGTACACTACATTAGTTTTGCTCATGTTGGGTATCGGGTCCTTCGTTCTAGTGAGTTGTTGTCTGAGCGTGGCTGTTGGTTTGTGTGCCGTTATGAGTCCTAGGGGTCGCAGTAGTCTGGCTGTCAGTTCTGAGATGCTCCTGATGTATGGTAGTGTGGCTAGTCCTTTTGGTTGTGGTTTGTCCTCGTTCCGTGGTCTTTCTCTTAGGCATCTGTTGATGAAGTTGCGTGGGTATCCGTTTTTGGCGAATACCTTGTATAGGTATACAGGAAAGCCACACACACAGACCAAGTCCTAAACAATGAAAGTAACCACCCCAACACACACAAACGAAGCTGCATCAGGACACTATTCAAAAGGGCCACAACACACTGCAGTACACCAGAACTGCAAAAAGAAGAAGAGGAACACCTATACAAGGTGCACACCTATACAAGTGCACAAAACACTATATAGGACAAACAGGAAGACAGCTAACAATCCGCATACATGAACATCAACTAGCCACGAAACGACACGACCAGCTATCCTTAGCCACACACGCAGACAACAAGCAACAGGAATTCGACTGGGACAACACTACTATCATAGGGCAAGCCAGACAGAGAACAGCCAGGGAATTCCTAGAGGCATGGCATTCATCCACAAACTCCATCAACAAACACATCGACCTGGACCCAATATACCAACCACTACAGCGGACAGCTGAAACTGACAACCGGAAGCGGCAGGGACAGACCACTATAAACACCGGAGGTAACATCAAAGAAGCGCTTTGCAGGAGGCTCCCAAGCACTGATGATGTCGCCTAGCCAGGGGACGAAACGTTTGCAACAAAAACTTCCAGCTCGGCGAACAGAACCACAACAACGAGCACCCGAGCTACAAATCTTCGCACAAACTTTGAACCAAATATATAGAAGCAAATGAGAGTTAATTGTATTTCACCAATTGCTTGATTTTTCTCGTCCCTTTCCAGTTGATAGCATAGTCATATTTACCACTTGGAGCATTGTTATATGCATCAAATCTCAATGCCTGTCAGATGGATTCTGACAGCCAGTGTTATGATTCCTAAGCCAGAAATTTCCTTCCAATCGTTTTTCACTACCAGAAGCATTTCAAAGTTGAAAAGTATGGAATTAGAGGCAAGTGATGCAAATTATTTGGTGTTACATATATTTTTTCAAATAAATACTTCACAACTGATAAGCCTATTTGCACATAGCTAACTGTGGATGAGTCAGATGTTGTGTGTTCCAGATTCACACAACAGATTAGAACGCACAGTCTAATGTGACACTCACTTCGTTGTAGTATTGAGGGAATGCTGCCTTGTTGGAAGTGCTTTCTTCTGCATAAGACTTTAAACCATTTACCCTCTTGAGTGGACAGGGAAGATTCTACAGCATTATTTTTGAACAATAGGCCAAAATGTTGGATGAACTCAGAATATCTGATCAGTGTTACACTGACTGGGAAAGAGCTGTTTTAAAACTGGCTTTTGTGACTCCTGTATTATGACAGTGATCCTAATTATAATAAATACACTCAATTGGTTTACTTAAAATCTTGTGGCACAGTGCTAGTATCTCTGCATTCAGTGCAGAAGGTCTCAAGACTGCTTACCCTGGAGGTCTGTCAAACCATTATTTAAATAGGTTGATTTGTCTTGGAGCTATTGTACAAATGCAAGTCTTTTTCATTTTCTGGAGACCTTGTGAAAGTATAATCTTTGGAAGTGGGTGTTTTGAGTGGTTAGTTTAGTTGAGCTTCAGACTAATGTGCTAGTATAGCTATGGGGCATTATGCCAAACAGGAGTAAGAGACCCCTTGAAGACTACCTAACTGCAGTGTCTTGACAACATTGTCACTCAACATGTAGTTTTTCCATGAACGTATCAAGTCAGCCTATATTCATATGGTGTAGTCAGAGAACATGCATCATTGAGAGACAGAGAGAGAGAGAGAGCGAGAAAAAGACTTGCACTTCTGTAGCACCTTTCATGATCTAAGAACACTTCAAAGTGCTTTACAGACAATGACATATTCTTGAAGTGTAGTCACTATTGCTGAGTAGGTAATGTGACAACCAACTAGCAGACAACATGGCTGTATGTACACTAATGAGATAATACCAGATCACCCCTCTTACTGGGGTTTGGTCATGAATAAAACCGTGACAGCTGTTAATATACATTTAATACATTTAAAATATAACCTTACATTTATTTTGTCTTTATCCTTTCTAGATAATGGAAAAGTATTAATGTTCTTGTACATTCATTGACATTGATTTGTTTCAGCTCCTTATTTGGTTTCTCAAAGATGATGCAACTGACTTTGGAAAGCACAATGGAAGAAATGATTTGGAGATGCTGGTGTTGGACTGGGGCGTACAAAGTTAAAATCACACAACAGCAGGTTATAGTCCAACAGGTTTAATTGGAAGCACAGTAGCTTTCGGAGCGTCGCTCCTTCACCTGATGAAGGAGCGATGCTCCGAAAGCTAGTGTACTTCCAATTAAACCTGTTGGACTATAACCTGGTGTTGTGTGATTTTTAACTATGGAAGAAATGATAGGCTTAGATTTGTATTCTACTGTTCATGCACAACTTTCCTTGCAAAACACTTAGTTTGGCACAATTTCTTTTTGATTTGCTGCTTAATTATTGAGAGTTGGAATCTCTTACCTGTGGGGTTGAATAAGACAGACCAAATTATAGATATTTTTAACCTATTTTTCTAATCAACCTGTTCAGAGATGTTATTACACAGCTCTGGCGCAGGTGGCACTTGAACCTGTGTAACTGGCTCAGAGGTAGAGGCACTACCACTGAATAACAAGAGGGCCTTAATCAGTCTGTTAAGATATGTTCTGACACTTCTCTGGAACAGGTAGCAGTTTAACCCAGCTCAAAAGAAGTGAGACCACTACTGTACCACAGGAGCCCTGTGACTTGTCCCAAACCTGATTTTATCCTTAGTCCTTCCAATAGGTTTTGGGGGCAGGATATTTACTTTTGTACATTTCATAATAGTACAGAACTGCACACTCAGAGGGGTTGCATCACAAAAAGTTATTTAGCCCAGTCTGTCCTCTTAAATTTTCCTGTAATCCTGCACGATTTCTTTTTCCAGTTAATTATCTAATACCTTTTTGAAAGCCAGGATTGAATCTGCCATCCGTCACACTCAGTTCATTACAGATCCAAGCTACTTTTTTAAAAAAGCTTTTCCTCGTGTCTCCTCTTGTTCTTTTGCTAAATTCAGTGTCTTTTGATCCTGGACCGTTCTCCCAATGGAAACATTTTCTCCCAATTTTATTTGTCCAGACTAGTGATTTTACAGACATCTATTTGTTCAAGCATGTGTAGGTTAGGTGCATTAGTCAGGGGAAATGTAAAGTTTTGGGTAGGGAAATGGGTCTGGATGGGTTATTTTTCAGAGTCGGTGGGGACTTGTTGGGTTGAAGGACCTGTTTCCACACTGTAGGGACTCTATGATAAATGATGATAAATCAAATCTCCTTGCAATTTTTCTAGTCTATCCACATGACTCTTTTATATCTGAAGCCATATTTGTAAATGTTTCCTGCCCTCACTCCAAATCCTTCACATATTTCTTTCTTAAAGTCTGGTGCCCACAATTGGACGTAGTAGAGACTGACCAGTGTTTTATAAAGTTTCTTCATGACTTTACTTTCTGAGCTGCCAGAAGAAGTGAAGTCTGGTACAATTACAACACTTAAAAGACATCTGAACGCGTATGCGAATAGGAAGGGTTTAGAGGGATATGAGCCAAATGATGGCAAATGTGACTAGATTAATTTAGGATCGCTGTTCAGCATGGATGGGTTATACCAAAGAGTCTGCTTCCATGCTCTACAGCTCTATGACCATCCAGGACAAAGCGATCTATTTGATTGGTGCCACGTGGATAAGCATCCACCATTGGCACTCAGTAGCAGCAGTGTGTAACATCTAAAAGATGAAAATCACACAACACCAGGTTATAGTCCAACAGGTTTAATTGCAAGCACACTAGCTTTTGGAGCGACGCTCCTCTAAAAGATGTACTGCATAAATTATCCAAAGATAATTAGACAACATCTTCCAAATGCATGACCACTTCCATCTAGAGAGACAATTGCAGCAGATACTTGGGAACACTACCAACTGCATGTATCCCTGCAGGCCATTGACCATCCTGACTTGGAAATGTTTTGTTGTTCCTTCACTGTTGTTGGGTCAAAATCCTGGAATTCCCACCCTAAGGGTGTTTTGGGTCAACTGACGTCACGTGGACTGCAACAGTTCAAGAATGCTGCTCAGCACCACCTTCTCAAGGGCAACTAAGAATGGAGAATAAATATTGGTCCAGCCAGCAAAGTCCACATCCCATGTGAATATTAAAAATAATTCTCGATCTATGCATGTACATTACTCCATACCACATGCTTTTTCTATGCCCAATAACCTCTTATGAGGAAAATCCTAATAGAGTTTATCCACTGGTTTTTGTTTACTATTCTACTTGTTACTTCCTCCAACACACCAAAAAAGGTTTTCTAAGCTGATCTGCCTTTCGTTAAACCCATGCTGGCTTTGCCCAATCCCATTAATGCTTTCCAAATGTTTTGTCATCATGTCTTTTATAATAGACTCCAGCATTTTGTTCAGCTAATTGATCTGTATTTGTAATTCTCTGTTATCTCTCCCTCCCTTTATAAATGGTGAGACTACATTTCACACCCTCCAATCTATGGGAATGCTCCAGCCTGTAGAGTTTCGGAAGATAAATTTGTTCAATATTTTCAGAGTCACTTCCTTTAGTACTCTGGAATGTAGATTATCAGGTTCTGGTGATTTGTTAACCTAGAACTCTTAATTTCCCCAGCACTGTTTTCTTGCTAATACTAATTTCCTCCAATTTTGCCTTCTCACTAGACCCTCTGTTTGCTAACATTTTTGAGAGGTTATTTATGTCCTCTTTCATGAAAACAGAACTATAGAATGTATTCAATTCTTCTGCCATGTCTTTGTTCCCCATTTTACTTTCTCCGGCTTTTGACTAAGAGGCTTTTACTTAGAAAAGGTCCTTACTAAACTTATTCTCTTCACATATTTCTAGAGTGTTGAATGGTCTTTTTCTATGCTTCCTGCAATTTTCTTGCAATTTAGCATGTCTCCTCTTTAGATCTAATGCTGTTCCCAATTTATTTTGTAAGCCATGGTTGAGCTATCTTTTGCTCCTTCATTCCTGAATAGCACTGAAATAATTGTTGTAATTCATGCACATGTTCTTTACCTGTGAACCATTGCTTTCTACCATAACCCTTTTAGTAATATTCCCCAATCTATCCTGGCCAGGTCATGCCTCATAACCGCCGCATTCCCTTTATTTAAATTCAGGAACATTAGTTTTGGATTCTAATACTTCATTCTCCATTTTAATGAAAAAATCTATCATATGGTTGCTGTTCTCCATGGTTCCTGCAGAACAAGATTGTTACTTTATCAAAGCAACTATGACTACAGTCGTACCATTATTGCACACATAGAATCATAGACTCCCTACAGTGTGGAAACAGGCCCTTTATCCCGGCAAGTCCACACCAACCCTTCAAAGAGTACTCCACCCAGATCCATTTACCCCTGGCTAATGCACCTAACCTACACAGCTCTGAACATTACGGGCAATTTAGCACGGCCAATTCACCTAACCTGCACATCTTTGGATTGTGGGAGGAAACCCACGCAGACATTGGGAGAACGTGCAAACTCTACACAGAGTTTGGAGGCTGGAGTCAAACCCAAGTCCCTGGCGCTGTGAGGCGGCAGGGCTAACCACCACTGCTTCTCTGATCCCTTGTTTCTCTTATGATTTGGAGATGCCGGTGTTGGACAGGGGTGTATGTAGTTAAAAGTCACATGACACCAGGTTATAGTCCAGTAGGTTTAATTGGAAGCACTGGCTTTCGGAGAGCTGCTCCTTCATCAGGTGGTTGACTCACAACCACATGATGAGCAGGGCTCCGAAAGCTAGTGCTTCCAATTCCACCTGTCCGACTGTAACCTCGTGTTGTGTGATTTTTAACTTTTATAGCTTCACTACTGTTTGGGGAAGTGTAGATGATCCCCAACAATATTTTATGCCACTTGGTATTTCTTATCTCCACCCAAACAAATTCTGCATTGTGATTTTCTGAAGAACTATCCTTCCTCAGTATTGGCTTGAAATTCTAAACTAACAATTCTACCTCGCCTTTCCCTTTTTGTCATCCTTCCTAAATACCAGATATCGCTTGATGTTCAGTACTCATCCTTGGAACCCTGCAGTCTTGTCTCTGTAATCGCAACCATATCATAAGCATTTCCATCTGTCTGTGCTGTGTATTCATCTACCTTTTATTGCAAAGGCTCCATGCATTAAGTGACATAACCTTTAGACTTGCTTCTGTAACCTTGCTTGTCAGCTTTATTTTGCATTATACCTCCATTTGTTTTTTGCCTTTTTTTCTGTCTTCCAGTTTTGCTTCTTAGCTTTCTATTTTTTATTTCTATCCTTGTTTCTCCCTCTGTCTCCCTATTTGGGCTCCCATCCCCTGCTATTCCAGTTTAAACCTTGTCTGACAGCACTAGCAAACACCCTTCCCCTGCCCCCAGGACATGTAACACACTATATGGAAAAAGACAGAGCAGTTCATGCAACATTTATATTTTACTCACCCTTCCTCCCATCTTTCCTTATCTACATCTGTCATTGCAGCCATCAGCCCTTCTCCCTCATATGCTTCACTTTAAATGCATCTATGATTTTGGAAGTAGCTTCCTTGGTAAGACATGCAAAATACTTGTTTAGTACTTTAGTCATACACGTTCAGATAATGTCTATGGACCCTAATCTGCCTTTTACCACTCTCTTATTTCTTGTATGCCTTTTGAAACTTTTAGATTCTCTTTTTATGTTGTCTATCAGTCTTCTGTGCTCTCTCTTATTCCTTCACTTTGCCTTTGAACTTTCTATATTTAATCTAGTTCACATTTGACATCACATTTGTCATTTGCACCATTTTGTTTCTTTGTCATCTTACTGAATATCTCTTTCCTTGATCCAAGGAGCTCTAGCTAAGCGTATACATTGTGCTTTTAAATTTCTCTGTCTCATTCTTGTCCTGAAATTGCCCCGCCTATTCTTAGGCTTTCTCATTTACAAGATGGAGAGGGGGAAGAAGCAGGTGCCCTCTAACCACCCATTCTTCATTGACTTTTCTTTGTTTTCAATAGAAACTGTATAAAACTTATTGTGCTGAGTATCACATTTAATATAGGAACAGAAGAGGCTGGATATTCTCAGCATCTGTGGAGAAACCGTTTTAATGCATTTTTGTCAGCATGCACACTTCTGAGAATTTAATAACCTGAAGCATCAACTCTGTCTTTGTTTTTATAGATGTTGCCTGAGTGTTTCCAGCATTTTTTGTTTTTGTTTTGAATTTTCAACATTGCATACTTTGCTCTCCTATTAGCAACTCAATGACATTTAATGTTATCACATAATGAACTTTTAAAGTTCATGTGAAAGTTTGATTTAAAAAGACTGGAATTATTCAGGAGACAATAGAGCCTGAGTGGGACCCCATAAGATTGTATGTTCTGGTGTTATAATTAATAAGAATGGTTCGAAGGATGAGGAACTGTGCATAGATTGGAGAAGCAACTGGAAAAGTTGGGACTGTTTTCTTTGGAGAAGAAAAGATTCAAGGAAACTGGATGAGATATTCAAAATCATGATAGTTCTGGACAGAGTAGATGGGGAGAAATTGTTCCCGTCGGTGGAAGGATTGAGAACAAGAGGGCACAGATTTAAGGTAATTGAGAAAAGTAGTAATGGAGACATGAGAAGCCACTGCGTACAGTGATCACTTTGGACCTGAAAGCCCTGCCTGAGTGTGTGGTAGAGGCAGGATCAATGAAGGCATTCAAGATAGAATTAGATTTTTATCTGGAAAGGAAGAAATGCGGGGTTATGTGGGAAAGATAGGGGAATGACATTAGGTGCATTGTTCATTTGGAGAGCCAGCATAGACAAAACAGTGTCTTTATGTTCTGTAATGGCTCTGTGATTTGATTGGCCCTACTTGTAGGAATATATCTTGACTATACCCAAAATATCTGCTTTTTAAAGGCAACCCATTGTTTCCTGTAAAGTTTTTCTATTAATCTTTGATTCTAATTTATTTGGGTCAGATTCATTCTTGCCCTCTCAAAATTGGCATCCGCTAACAATTTTCACTCTGGCTTGTTCCTTGCCCTTTCTCATAGTATCATTTGGTTTAGGATGGCTATGATCACTGTACCCTAAATGTTACCTGTCTGACATTTAATCCATCTATCGCATCTCATTCCCTAGAATGAGATCCAGCAGTAACTTCTCGCTTGTTGAACTTGAAACAGTCAGCTCGAGAAGATTCTCCTGGGTACACTTCAGAAATTTGTTCCTCACTTTGCCATTTACTCTATTACTATCTCATTCTGTATTAAGATAATTAAAATCCACCACCATAGTTTTTATGTCTGTGTGTAATTTCTTTATAGATTTGTTTCTCTAACTTCCACAACCTCGATATCAACTCATATGGAGTTTCTGGTTACATTAAAATTCTTTTTGGTCACGTCCATTGAGTTACTGATTTTTTTTAAACATGATTTATATTGCCGGTGACTGTTCCTATACATTCCTGATCATGCTTTCAAAATTAATTTTCACATGTGACTGAAGTTCTTCATTAGTTTTGGAGCATTAAATAGCTTTTCAAGGACAGCAGTTTTGTATTCAGCCATATAGTCTATGCAGCATATTTGTGTTGTAAAAAGAATCATTTTGGTTAAGTATATCTCCTAAATGATGGGGCTATAATATGAGAATTATGTCAAGATTGAGAACTGGGAAAATGTGGAGACTCATAGGTCTGAGGAAACATTAACTTATTGAAATTTGCTGGGGTGGAATGCAAACTTAACAGTGTTGGCTTTTTTAATGATGAGAAAATATTAGATCAAGTGTGCTATTTAATCTAGTTCTGTACTTTCAGAAAAGGTGTGGCATGGGTGACTCAGTGGTTAGCACTGTTGCCACACAGTACCAGGGATCCAGGTTCGATTCCAGTGTTGGGTGATTGCCTGTGTGAAGTTTGCATGTTCTCCCCGTGTCTGTGGTTTCCTCCAGTGCTCTGGTTTCCTCCCACAGTCCAAAGATGTGCATGTGGAAAAAGCAGTGTTACAGGGGTTGAGTGGGTCTGGCTGGGATGCTGTTCAGAGGGTCGGTGTGGATTCGATGGGTGAATGGCCTGCTTCAACACTGTAGCGTTCTATAATTCTATGGCTTAACTACAAGGAATCTGCAGTCTGATTTAGGGTTTGTCATCGTGTATTTAAAATCTGCTTGTATGTTTTACTTCAGTATTCCAAATATTCATTCATTGAAATTTATTTTTAGTGTTGCCTCCAATTGGATGTTGGATGGATTTTGCAAATATAGATAGCCATTGCTGTGTTTTTTTTAATCTTGTCTTTGAGATTTTGAACAAATCTAACAATTGCTTCACCTCACCTGCTGTGTTCTTGTGAAGAGTTTATGCTTGGAACAGTGCCATGTTACCTTAGTTGTAGGCAAATTAATTTTATCAATTTCTTTGTCTTAGTTTAAACAACTTGGAATCTACATGAACTTCTATTTCTAGACAAATGTGAAACACCATTAATTTTATGTGATATTTCTTAATGCAATAACTTGTATGCATTAAATAGCTTTTTACTGTAGAATATATGCTCACATCTTTCATCGAGGGGAAAGGAAGTAAATGCAACAGGTGCCAAATAATAGGAGAGGAATTCGCATGGGTGATTAAGACTTGGCTTCAAAGATAGGAAATGAACTTTTTAAAGAGGCAACTAGAGAAGTGGAGGGATAAACAGCAAAGTTAGAGTATGAATAAGCTGAAGGTTCTGACACTGATGGTTGGATGATGGTTTCAGCTTTGGCTTATTAGCACTTGTGGCTGACTCAGAAGGTTTTGAGTTTAAGTTACACTTAAAGACTCGATGGGAGTGTTAAGGGAGGCAATGTAAGAATGTGAAGCGGGAGGATGAGATCTTCTGTGTTCGTTCGTGTGGATGATGGTGATAGATGAGGTAGAGTTTTATTTATTCTGAGCTGGGAGTTAATCGAGCATGAAGGATTGCAAACCATCAAGGGAAGCATTGAAGAAACAGTAGAATTAACAAAAGCATGAATGAGGATGTCAGAGAGTTCAAGGTGCCATGCTTTCACATACCATGACTCAGTTTAAACAAGTGGGATATATAGGCAGTAGCATGAAAATGAAGCTTGTATTGGGAATCAAAGACCAAATAACAGAGATTGTTGACTCATCCATGGTCTAGATTCATTGGACCAAACTATCTGTCTCCATGTTGTAACTTACATATATTTTTATAAATGTCTGTTGTACAATTTCTAATCATTGAGTAAAATATAAGTTGCATTTAATTGGCCAATGCGTTTTTTGTTTTGTGATCGGTTTGATTATTAAAATACCCTAGTGCAAAGTGTATCATAAAATATTCAAAACCATAAGGTTGACAAATGGGACCTGTTATTTAAACCTTGTTTCAATTTTATGTTTATATTACATTTATAAGTGACTTTTGTGTGACAATAAAAGCCTAATCATTAATCCTTTTTAGTCATATCTTAATGAGCAAGACAAGACCAGTTATCGTAGTAGAGCTTTGTTGTTTATTGTAGGTTAGCTGGTTAAATGATCCAAATTAGATACGTCCTATTTTTGCATTTGCTTCTCCCAGTTATTGTAGCACTACAATTGGTCTCAATCACTGCTTTACCACCCACTTCCTCCTTTCTGAAAATGCATGTGCAGAAGTCAGAACATTGGCACTTGTCTTTGGCATTGCCCAAAACCTCTGAGCTGTGGTAGCTTATTTACATGACTATTTAGGGTTTTTAAATGGGTGTGTGCTCTGAAATTATTTAATGGTTTTGAGAGAGGGGGAAGGAAGGGGAGAAAAATGGGTCAGAAATGAGTGACTGGAGAAAAGACTGACTTTACATTTTGAAAAGCAGAGTGGTTATAGAGTTTGCCCAGTAAGTCTGGGCATACCTCCATGAGGACAAATCTTTGGTCAGAACAGTTCTTTAGCTTATGGTTTTGTCATGTTAATGACATTACATCAAATAAACATTTTACGAGAATATATTATGTATTTAAGTGAACGCATCTCACTTTTTTTTTGCTTTACTTTTACAGATAATTTACTGCAGCTGAATGCAGACAATGCAAATGGTTTTCTTGAGCCCCAGGAATCTCAATACCATGGTGCTCATAAATGCGATGTTTGTTTCCAAACATTTCCCAAATATAATCAATTGCAGCGCCATATCCGGGAGCATGAGGAAAATGACAAGGTAAGCAGGCTTCTTTCTGTACTTTTGGAAGGCTTCAAAAATCCTCAAATATAGCAACATTTTTTAAACATAATTGTTAAAAAGTCTCATTAATACCAATTACTCAAGATAAAATAAACTTTTATATGGGGTACATGAGAAATTATATTCCTTCAAGCCAGAAGTCATTGCATCCATCAGCTTTTACACAAGATTAACATTATTTTCAATGGTTATATATGGATGAATATGTAATATATTAGTTATTATGCCTCGGCTCTCACATGCAGAGATTTGGTAGGCTTTTTAACCAAAAGGTAGTACAAGGTTATTCATGGATCAAATCTTAGTGTGATTATTAATTACTTGGCAGTAATTATATCAGTTAATTAATTTAAAGGCCTTTTAGATATTTCCTGTGCCAAGTCTAGTTACAGTTGCCAACTAATTGACAAAACCAATGTGTACCACATGATCTTTCATGATGCCTTCAAGAAAAAATAGCAAGTGCATAGCTCAATTTTAGACTGGAGACAAAAATGGCAGAATAGATTAATGAATAAGAACAAGATGATCATGTTGTCAGTTGTGGAGCCACCATAGTCTGCGCTCTGAGAAACGGAGAAAGATTGTATTTCAAAATTCAGGTCTAATGACATGTGGTGCACAGGTTCATGAAAAAGTGTGATTTAATGCTCCCTCAGAAAATGAAAATTTCAAAATGTCTGCCACCTGAACACAATAAAGAAATCATCGAATTCCACCATTTTATCATCTAACATCAAAAGTAAGCATATTAATTGTCCTGCATTTGAAAACACCTTCAATGCGCTAGCAAGCATGCTACCGAGTTTGCTGAAGAAAACATCCTTTTAAAGACCATTCATTATGAGAAGACTTGGTTCATATACGTCCCATCTTGCATGGTAGATGACATAAGATTAAAGCTGATCTTCAAGTACAAAGCTTTCCCAAAGAGGAATTTCAGAATGGTGTTGTCATCTGTATTCATGAGAGAGGCTGGATGTCTGAAAGTGATTGCAAGAAATGGTTTGAAGAAGTATTGTATATGATATCAGGAAGATGACCAAAGACCAAAGTTTGCTCATATGGAACATGTTCAAATCCCACTATATTAATAATGTAGTATGTGATGTGAGATCAGCTAACATTGATATTAACGTTATTCCCATCATCATATGAATGTTGTTTAGTTCTTTGGATGTATCTATAAGTAAACCTCTTGAGGACAGTATCTAGAAGTTGTAAAACAATTCCATGTTGGAAGGAAAAGACGTTCACTTGCGAGCACCCTCACTGGCAACAATTTGACAGTAGGCCATATACACGTAGAATGAATGTGATCCTAGTACTTTCCACAGTGCAAGTCTAAAATGTGGACTATCGAATGTGATGGATGGTGCTAAGGATGAGAAATTGCAAAATGATGTCAGAAATTACCAGTTCTGCCAGGTATGCTGATGAATAGGATGAAGATCAGTATGCTGTACAGTTGGGTACTGGGACAATTTGTCTGGTGGTTCAAATAGCGATTGGAGTGATCTTGGAGTGATCTTGAAGGATTTCATAGTGGAGTGTTATAGTTAATTCATTATGCTATATTTTTAGCATAATACTAGTTTAATGTTATAAATTTTGGAGCAGTAATATAAACTCTTTGAATTGTCAATTTTTACCTTTTAATATATTGAGATGGTCTTTGGGTCTGAATCAACCATGTATGGCAATCCTTCAAAAAACATTACCTGTGTAAAAGTCAACCTCATTACTTTTGCCTGAAAAAAATGGTTCTCAAACACTTAACTTTACTGAATTGCTAAATATGCTGAATTTACATGGTGGTTCTCGTTAGGGCTTTGGTGAGACACCCCCCTTTGGAAAATGGCATAAGTCTGATCATAACTGTTCAAAAGAAGTCATATTGAACCCAAAAAATTGTCTATCTCTTTCCACAGATACTGCAAGACCTACTGAGTTTCTTCAGCAAGTTCTTTTTTTAAAAAATAACTGTTCATTTGTCCTGCCTGGAGCTGAGATAATCATAGTGAGATGGGAATAGGCCCTTAATTGATTATTTAAGGGTCCTGGTTGCAGGGCAGGGTAATTTGGATGGAAATGGAAGGTGGTGGGGTTCAGAGACATCTCTACCTTGGTTAAATAGGTTGCCTTTCTGGCACCATATGAGACAAGATATTAGAACAGCCTTTTTTTTTGTCCAAAGGCTAGTTGATGCATAGGACAAACAGCTAATAAATCTTTTGATACAGTATTGATTAACCCCCACAAACGTCTGGTTGGAAATGTGCCACATGTCACCAGATGGTTGAATACAGCATGAGATGTGATAGTTATTATGGTTAATATTAGTGAACTGGGCTTGTCATCCTTCATAAAGAAGATATAGGAATGTGTAATATCTGCTTGAGACCAAAAAGCATTCTATCGGAAGTGACAGTTGCATGACTGGATAGATCACGTGATATCTGCAGTGAGTGAACTAGGTAACAGAATGGTCTTTGTGTTATTTCATGCTTTCTTATGTTGTTATGCTAAAAAATTTCATTAATTATTAAGCTTCCTTGTATAATTTAATGTTATGTACTCACTTTTGAAAGTTTGGTGAAATTTTAAATCATTCTACCCCTACTTATGGAAGAAAAGTGCAAAGATGGAAGAATAATAGAAAAATAAAACCTGGGCCTAAAAATTGTGCCTGCTTCTTCACGCACTACATGATCTCTTAAGTTGCAGAATAGAGGCCAGGAAGTGTATCTAACAGGAAACATCTCCAAACGGGACAAGAGCAAATTAAGCTTTCTTCACTTGTGTCTGAAACACCTGTCGTTAAGTGGCCTGATATCTGTTCCAAGTCATAGCTGCTAGGGTGTGCTTCGAGAGAGCCCATGCTATCTACTTTCCTTCAAGCCTTTATGACAGCTGCAGTGATAATTCTGTTTCACTGGGCCAAATGTAGTAGTATCAGAAGTGGAATTCAGCTTATGACTGTCTGTTTTGTTAAAGTACCTATTCGAGACGGCTCAGGGAATCCCAAATGGACTTGACCTGTAAGCCTCTCTTGGTTTGTCCTGGAGATCGTACTCTTGTGTTAGTCTGGAATACAAAATTTACAGACAGTTTAGTTTAAATTATTACCTTTTATTTACCAATGGCATCGATGTTACACTATAACATAGATAGCTACAAGCCAGGCTTGAGTTAAGGTTTTAAAACCATTAGCAGAGTAGTGGCGCCAGCTCTTACCTCCTAAGAGCTCTCTCAGGTTACTCCCCTTATTGTTGCAAACAAGCTGTCTTTATAGAGAAATTAGTATTGAGATTACAAAAACACACACATCCTTAATCAGATAAACAGCAATAAAATGGCAAAAATTTGTAGAGGAAGAGAACCAATTTATAGGTTTGAATTCACTTGACTAATTAAACTACATGCACATCAGAATGGGAAACCCTGATTAAGCCAGGCCAAATGGCCAATTGCTTTGGCTAGATAATTTTCCCTTTTAACAGTACATCATAATGAGAGTCTAGTGTAAACTATGTGGAAAAGGTCATAAGGTAACCTTGCTCAGCTAACATGCCCAGTATCATTGTCCTACAAAATGGCTTTTTAAAAAAATCATCTTAGATTCCTAAAATACACATTAAATTCATAACATTCCTGGATCTTGAGCTCCAGGGAACAATGCACAAACAATTCAGTCCCTGACAAGCAAGTGTACACTCAAATCAGATCACAAAGAGTTAACCTCTCCATTAGCTTCTCTCTCTCCCTCTCTGTGTCTCTCACTCACACTCACTCTCTTTCTCTCTCTCTCTCTCTCTCTCTCCTCACTCACACACACACACACACACACGGTATAAGGGGCTGAATGACATACTCCTGTTCCTATGCATATCCATAAGAAATAAGAGCAGGTGTAGGCATTCAGCCTTTGAGCCTCTTCCGCCATTCAATTAAATAGTGATTAATTTAACATGCCTCGCATCCACTTTTCTGCCCTTTCCCTATGACCCTCAATTCCTTTACACTCAAGAATCTACCTATCTCACCCTTAAATATATGTCAAGCCCCTTAAGAAACCATTCAGATCCAAGGTGAAATATTTGAAAAGCTGTAAATGTGTGTAATGTTTAATATTATATGATGGCTCTGTGTTAGCTCAGAAAAGTTATATACATTTTTAACACTTTGAAACTCATTACATTTTTGCTTTGTTTGTTAATGCAGCCTTACCGATGTGACCAATGCTCAACATCCTTTAATATGGAGATTAATCTCATATTGCACAAAGCTACTCACAATGCAATTGACCCGACTTGTCCCGTCTGCAGCAAGAAGTTCTCCCGTGTGGCCAGCCTTAAAGCTCACATCATGCTCCATGAAAAAGAGGAAGTAAGTTTTTTTACTGTTTTTAATCAACTTGCCCTTTATACCCAGTCAGATCTAAAATGAACCCTATTTCTTTACTTTCTTTATGCCAAAAAATTATGATAAACTAGAAAATGCCATTTAAACAAACCAGAAAACAATTTGCTGAAAAGATGTGAATATAAATTTATCCAGTTCTTAATAAGTTTTGAAACTGACAAAAAAAGAAGTGTTGAATGTTTCAAAGAAAACTAATTGAACAACTGTTTTACAGGATTATGATCTTCTGTAGCGATGCTTATGGTAAATTGGATGATTTTTCATTTTGTAAGGACAAGAAAGTTATACCATGTAATGTGCAACTTAAGAGTTGAGGAACAGTTTGTTCAGGGAAACGTTTTTTTAAATATTCAAATATGCTTAGCCATTGCTTCTCTCAATCATCCAGCATTTTAAGGTTGTTGCGTGTCAAAAGTGCAACATCATTTTGTGCAAGACATTATTTTACAACTTATTGTCTTCAGTAGTTTATAAAATTATTACAGGAATGCTAGAAATTTAAAATATCTATACTTATAATACACATTCGGTTAATCAATTAACATTTTTTATTGTCTGTTTGCTGTCTCAGGATTTGCAAGGTCCGATTAACTTATGCAATGTTTAATTATTGGCACGCACTTATTTCCAGTGTTTGAAATCTTAGCAGAAAGTAATTGATTATAAAATTGCAGCAGCCTGTGCTGTTTACTGGCATGCTAATCATTGAGAATTGGAAGAATTTGTAAGAATAAATTGTTTTTTAAAAATATCTATTTTTATGGCAGAATAGCAAATTTTATCAATTACCTGGCCAACATTGTGAACTTATTCAAGGCTGCAAACTCAAAAACTTTCGATGTGCAGATGTTGATATAGTTTCTAATGGTTTGACTTAATTTTCTCCTGTGGTAGAACCTGATCTGTACAGAATGTGGAGACGAATTTACCCTGCAGAGCCAACTTAGCAGGCACTTGGAAGAACATAGGCAGGAGCTAAATGGAAACCGAGTACACAACTGCAAGATTTGCACTAAGGAATTTGAAAGGCTTTCTCAGCTACGAGAACATATGAAATCACACTACAGGGTTAGGTATGTAAGGTTTTGAAACAAAGGTGCATTGTTTAGTCAGTGTGGATTTCTGGCAGTGCTCCACAAATTCAAGTGAATTGTAATGAAGTGATGAGGTACTGAAATATCCAAATACTTATTGAAATAATTGATTACTGGAAACTAAGTAATGTGAGGTGGGAGGAGAAAGGGGATCCTTGTTTGTAGTTGAATGATTAAAACCTGTCTGTTTGTTTCAATCATTCCAATCCATGATTCTAAGCCATCCTTCAAATCTAACTTTAATTTTAGGAGAGTGGGAATGCTTATTTTATCACCAGTAGTATGAAAGTGCCTTCCATTTATGGCTGCAGAAATAGTAATCAGAAGTTGATGGAGAAACAATTTTAAACTAATTGCATTGAAGTATTCATTTTAAGTATGTTACTGCTAGCATTAAAATTTCGTTAATTGACAATGCAAGGTCAGTAAGTCAAAACTCAAAGTTGATTGACAACTTGGCATTGAGCATCATTGTGAGCAGAGTGCAGAAGGAAGCATTTAGCAGGGTAGATTGCATAACAGAAAGGGATCTGGCCTGGATTTTCTTTTGTTGGAGTCAAGAGAAATTGATCAAATCCTTATGAGATGTGATTCTTCACCATCAGATGTTTCTTATTTGTGTTGTGCTTATAGTCTTAAACAAACAAGGAAAGGGAGATGGCCCAGAGGTAACTGCTGTGCTGTTGAAATTTCTAACCTCTATACAGCAACAACTTGCTTTTATATAACATCTTTTAATCTAATAAAACATTCTTCATGCTGTTGTGTGAAAATTAATCAGACAAAGCTTGTTACCAAGCCATATAAGTGACAAAAAGCTTGGTCAGAGAAATAGGTTTGAAGGAATATTTTGAAGGAAGAGTGGAGTGGGAGAGTTTCAGGGAGAGAAATTATGAAGCGTTGGAGTTGCATAAGCATTAGAAATTTCAAATTTGAATTCTAGCTGGACTAAGAACCCAAATATAAAAAATGCTGTGACGTGTAATTGCTTAGGAATGTGACATAGGTGGTGAATGTTGAATATTGTTTTTCTGCAAAATGTTACACAAACTTCAGAATGCTATTAATCAATGTTTTGTATCCCTTGATTGTCAGGTCATCGCTGTGTACCAAACAGTACAAACGACATGTTGATAGATCAGGCTTCTCTCATCGTTGTGAACATTGTGGAAAAACTTTTCAAAAGCCTAGTCAGTTGATTCGACACATCAGAATACATACAGGTGAGGTATCCTGTTGAAGCTAATTTAAGTCTGTTTATACCTTTTACTCAGATCATTTATATAATTGATTTTTCATGCATTTTATGTGCACAGTAAAAGAAAATAATGTTTAGGAATGGGTTATACATGGTGGTCAGCTTGTGTCTGTGAAATGTTCGTCCTTGGTTAATGCAAATAAGTAATTGTTTTAAAGCATTAATGAGGGTCTTCAAAATTTCAAAATCTGAATTACTATTGGATAACTGTTCTTAGAAAAAAAAAAGTAAAGGATTATTTGCAGATTTTGTATTGAATAGTCAAATGACTGTAAATGTATTGTCTTTAGCACATGGAATGTATAACATAGAAAAAGCCCATGTCAGTGGCCTTATACTTCACATAAACCTCCAATTTATTTTAATCATGCTAGCTTAAACATCTATTCATTTTTCCCACTTTAATTACCTAGCTTCTCCTTAAATATATTTGTCCCTTTTGCCTCACGTGTTAATATCTTTCACATTCTCAGCACACTCTAGGTTATCACAATTTCTCCTGATTTCCCTTTCACATTTATTAGTGACTGTCCAATATTTGTGGACCTTTTTAGATTTGGTCTCCACCAACAGAGGTGAGAACATCTGTATCCTGTTTCTCCTCAAAGTCTGCTTCTGGCTTACTCTATAAGCTTTGCTGCGTGTTTGCAGGTCAAATCACCACCCGCCCTCGCTCCATTCCCATTCTTTCACAGGTCCTATCCTTTCCAGACCTGAAGTACTATTTTTCCCAGCGTGAGACCCTTTTCTCATCCCACCTTCCAGTCCTTTTGATCAAAGCATCTGTCCTTTGCAATTCTGTGTTGCAGCTAAATATTTGGATGCCTTAAACATGGTGGCTCTGTGGTTAGCACTGCTGTCTCACAGCACCAGGGTCCCAGGTTCGATTCCAGTCTTGGGCGACTGCCTGTGGAGTTTGCACATTCTCCCCATGCACATTCTGCATGGGTTTCCTCTGGGTGCTCTGGTTTCCTCCCAGTCCAAAGATGTGCAGGTCAGGTGAATTGGCCATGCTAAATTGCCTGTAATGTTAAGTGCATTCATCAGAGGGAAATGGGTCTGGGTGGGTCACTCTTCGGAGGGTCGGTCTGGACTTGTTGGGCTGAAGGGTTTGTTTCCACACTGTACGGAATCTAATCTTAAAAAAAATCTAAACTGATGCATAAGCTGCAGATACGTTAAGCTGCATATTTATTGGAGACAAACTCCCAGATTTGTGCTGCTTCATAGCCCCAGGATTCTGACTGCATCCCACTCCACTTTCTATCCCAGCACCCAGTTTTCTCTGATTCACATTGCAGTAGCCTTAAGATACACTGTATAGACTGGCTTTCTTCATGATAAAGGAACATGGTTGTGAATAAATATTCAAAAGAAAGAAATCTAGGTAAGTTCATATCAAAAAGACATAGCCTAAAACTTAGAACCAAATCTTTTAGAGGTCAAATTAGGAAACACATTTACATATAGGTGCTGAAAGTTTGGAACTTGTGCAAATTGCAGTTGCAAGTAGGTATTTTATTGAATTTATATCTGAGACTGACAGACAAGCAAAAATGGGCAAAGGGAGATTTAGGAAGTTTGGCCATAGATCAACCGTGATATCATTGAAGGCAGACTAGGTCTAAAGGGCTATTAAAAGAGGTTCCTGTTCCAATGTTAAGAGTGGGAGATGGCCTGTAAATCAGTGATAGAAAAGATGACAGATATTTTAAGTAAAGCCTTGGTTTAAAAAAAACAGTGCCATGGGAGATCAGTTTGTGTATTAAAAAAATAGATACATGTGAATCACCTTAACTATGCTGTCAGTAAGTGGATATATTTAAATAAAAATAGCTTATGATGTGATAGATCCAGGATAATGAAAATTATTTGTGAGTGGAATGAAAGTTAACTGAGGTTGTGAAAAATACATGTATTTTTGTAAGAAACTCAATGTGTTAGAATTTACATCGTGCAGCTATCCATCTTTCTTAATGTTATGAACTGCTTAACCTAAAAATCATTCAGATACTTTAATATCTACCATAAAGGTATTTGCCTTGCTCTATTGCTAATTTTCAGTGATCTAATGTAAAATGATAATTATGCAACTAATTTTTAAATGTGAACTTCAGTAACTTGAGGTAAGCAACTAAAAATTTTTCTAAATACAGTTGATGAAACTAAAATCTGCCTTTTCATACAGTGTTAAAGTTGGGGTTTTGAACAAGTGCCTGTAAATATTTTCTGTTCAATTGCCAGGTGTTTAATTATTTGTAGGAAAATGAGAGACCTTGAACATTTACTGTCCTGAGTAAAGTTCTGTGAAATAGCACAATATTATTTGTGCCATTATCATTAAGTTAGCTCTGATGCACATCAAGTTATTGCTATAATATTAGTTAACTAGACTAAAAATATTGCCAGTACATTGTATAATAAGTACCATTTAAAAATTTTTTTGTACAAATATTTTGCCACTTACCAGCTTTCATTTTTATTCTGAAACTTAGGCGAACGACCATTTAAATGCAGTGATTGCGGAAAAGCTTTTAACCAGAAAGGGGCGCTACAAATCCACATGATCAAGCATACAGGCGAAAAACCCCATTTTTGTCTTTTCTGCCCAGCATCTTTTTCACAGAGGGGCAATCTACGAGCACATATACAGAGGGTTCATACTGAGGTATTGGTATTCCCTTAATGGGTAGTAAATGTTACAATCAGGCTCCATGACTTCATCCAGAGTTGAAGTGATTTAAATTTCTTACAGTATAGCTATTTGGTAATCTCGAAACTGCACCTCATCTTGTCGTTGCAACAATAAACAAACTGGCCAGTCTATTAATGTTTCAGTGAAGTATGGTAATTTCTGGGGTTCTTGTCTATTTTGATAATTATCCATTAATTAATTTCTTGTTTGTCAGCCAGCCTTATTAACCTTCTGCTATTTCCATGATTTCAGTTTTAGATGATTAGTAGAGAGTCCTAAAACATATATGCTGTATAGTTCTAGAGTAAAATCTAAAAGAAACTCCATATGTAGTATGAAATTAACATGTTCAATGTTGCTAAGATACTGATTAAGATGCCTTTTTGCACCTTTTTCAAAAGCTATCAGAATATTTTTCATTCCTGCTTTGAGACTTCCTTTTAATTGTCACATTCCTTTTACATGCACTTGCATGCAATTTTCTGCTGCCTGCAATCATTGAAGCCTGAATCAGGAGCCATGTGTAACAATGGTAATGAACTAACCTGAGACACTGCACATTTTCAATTGTGTCAACTAAAAAGCTCCTTTCAGCTGCTCAACTGTCAACTATGTTATGATTTCAAGTGATAATATTCTTAGTGGACAAGTCAGATCCCAGATTGAAACTTGACTTGATAGATCATTTTTTTCCCCTCTGTTTTGGTTTAAATGTGGTGGTCTTTTGATGAAACACAAACAAGCAATGCTGCAAATTAACAAATCTTAGGGCCTGGAGAATTGGGGGAAATTGATGCATACGTTTAAGTGAAGGAAACTAGGGATGCATAGGAGGATCAATTGAATGAAAGCAGAAGTGTCGTAGAGTGAAAACCTTTAATGCCTCTTGAACTGTTTATACTAATGTTTTCCAGACCCAGCTTCCAAGTTCTATCCTCCCATAAATGTGGCAACATCCAAACCTCAGTTGCCCATCAGATCCTGGTCATCTCTCACCTCTGTGCTCACTGACCAATGTTAGCAGGTTAAACATTGCCTCATTTTAGATTTTCGTCCTTGGTTTCAAATCCCTCTGTGACCTTGCCTCTCCCTATCTCAGTTTATATCATTCACTGAGCCTTTGAATATCTGCCCATTTCTAATTTTGGTCTCCTGAGCATCTGATCCATCATTAGTGTCTGACTTCAGCTGCTTCCTGAACTCTGAAATTCCAGAAGTCCCTCCTCCTGTCTATCTTGCTTTCCTCCTTCTAAGACAGTCCCTAAAATCTACCTTTGTCAACTCACTTAATATCTGCTTATGTGATTCCGTGTCAGATTTTCTTTGAGACTGCCGTATGTAATGCCTTATGACAAGTTAATTACATCTAAGACATGATCCAAATGCAAGTAGTTAGTTTTAGTGCTATAGGAGATAATGCAGATGGGGAGGAATTCCAAGTAAAGTCTCATGACAGCATGCGACTACTTGCTTTCAAATAAGTGATGATCCACAGATATTTATGCCAGTGTAGGAGGAAAATAATTTGCTGGCTGGTTACGGAACTGTCCACTTCACTTCAGTTCTGCCTCTTTCAGCTTCCCTGTGCTGATCGAAAGAAGAAAACCTAAGGCTGTAATTGACCCCTCAAGTCGAATAGCCAGCCCAATCTGTGTAACGTATTTTGATGATGTAGATAACTGCAGCAAAAGCTTTGATTAGGTTATATAATAATGTCTAGTAGTCAAAATGATTCCAGATTATTGCAGTACCGTTGTCCTCTGATATTTGAGCTGTAATTATAAATAAAATCTCCCTTAACATGGCTAATTTCTAAGCTGATGCTTTATGTTCATTTGTTAACGTAATTCAGTTTAATTTTATTCCACTTATTAATCTCAATTATTAATAATAGAATAGATGTATTAAAAGAAAAAAGTAAGAGTAGATATTTGTTTGAAAATATAACAAAATTGATTTTAACCCTAAAGTGGGAGAACACACAATTAGTTGCTGCCCTAAGTTTCAGATGTTTTAACTTCCCAATCTAATTTAAATGCCACATAAAATGGACAGAAAGGTGATACAGAGTGACTTGGCAGACTTGAAGGTATGCTGGGTAGAGAATCAGGTTTAGATAGGTCTGTGGGAGAGGTTGGGTGAACCTACTGCAGCAAAGAAAACAACTTTCCTTTGTGGAACCCAGGACATCAGTTCTACTGGCCCTACAAAGGGAATGTTTTGCATTTTTTTTCTTGGAGGGTCATTTCTGCCTGCAGGACAAGGCACAGCCTGGTGGGGAAGCGTGAGTAGACTCCTGACTTTAGGCTCCCAACAATATAGTACAAACCCAATTGGCATCAATTCTTGAGTCCTGTTTTAAATGGAGCTTCTTCTATAGCTGTAGTGTCCTGTGTGATGGAGGAAAGGATTGAATTTTAAGATAGGTAAATAAGCTGCCCATATGAACTGCTGATCTGCTCAGTGCTATTAAAGTCAATTAAATTAATATAGTTGGATTGTGACATTCTATACAAGGTTTTAGAAGGAAAAGACATCCATTTATTACTTGAGATTCATTGTAAAGAAATGTCTGAAGTGCTATTTTCAATCTCGTGATTTGCAATTGATCATTCTGTTTAGCATTCTATGACACTGGATTAGCAATGAAAGTTCTCGACTAGCTATTTTTACAGGATGCAACTTAATATTTTTTAAGCACTACTAATCAAATAGTGTTTTTTTTTGAGGCATTTCTCTCAACACATCATGATGTCTTTGGACACAGTATGACATTTTTGTACAAAGTCCCACTTTTTGCTTTTCTTTGCAATGCCAATTATAATTATGGAAATACTGTGAAGCATTGATTAGATTAGATTCCCTACAGTGTGGAAACAGGCCCTTTGGCCCAACCAGTCCACACTGATCCTCCGAAGGGTAACCCACTCAGACCCACTTCCCTCTGACTAATGCACTTATCACTATGGGCAATTTAGCGTGGCCAATTCACCTGACCTGCACATCTTTTGACTGAGAGAGGAAATCCACGCAGACACTGGGAGAATGTGCAGACTCCACGCAGTCGCCCGAGGCTGGAATTGAACCTGGGAACCTGGTGCTGTGAGGCAGCAGTGCTAACCACTGAGCCACCGTGCCGCCCCATGTAGTGTTTAAAATCTCATTAACCTCACTAGCCATTATGACAAAGTTACTATAGCTTTGTTTAATTATAATATGTATTTTGTTTATTTATGAAAGTGTTTTGTCTTTCATTTTATCTATTTTTTTTCAAAAAGGTGAAGGATGGTGACCAACCAGCATATCAATGTGAGGAATGCAGTTGTGTATTCAGAAAACTGGGAAGCCTTAATGCACACATCAGCAGGATGCACTCAGATGGATCAGAATCATCTCGAGTGATCACTGACACCGGCCACAGTGTACTGGTAAATTGAATTTGTGTGATTCCGGCTTTATTGTTAATCTCTCATTCAGGAAATATTGGGGTAACATTGAAGAAATACATATTGTATGTTCCATTTGGACTAATTTCTAAAGAGTCAAATGTCCAAACATTACAGTAAAGCACCACATTACATTGTAGTGTATCACATATAGCAGTATGTCTCAAAATGTTACATTAAAGTAATGTCGGAGATAGTGGCATTTTTGTGATATCACTGGATTGATAATCCAAAAACCAGGCAATGCTCTGGGAATATATGCAGTTGGTGAAATTTTAATTCAATTCATAAAGATCTTTAATAGTCTCTGTCATGGTGACCATGAAAATGCCACTGTTTGATATGCAAAGCCCAATTGTTTCACTAATGTCCTTTTAGGGAAGGAAATTTGCTGTCCTTCTTCAAGCTGTCCTACATGGGACTTGAGACGTACAGCATACCCTACCAAGCCACAATTCAACAATGCAAACCTTGTCAGTAATGCCCACGACTTGTGAAAGGAAAAAATACAACCAATTTCTTTGTATTTGACTGTTTCTGGTACCTATCTATCCACCCTGTGGTATAACCTCCTCTCGTCATCTGCAGTTTATTCTGCTTCTTAATTTATTATAATGATCAACTTTGATAATGTTTCTTCTCCGCCTTCACCAAATCATTTACAAAAATGAAAAGCAATGGAAGCTTTAGCATGCGCACACTATTTCTCGCAACCTTCCACATCCCAACCACTCAAAAATGAAGCTATTTAAATTCACTTTGTCTTCTAGCTTTGTCTATCTATAGTCTCTTTAATATTTTGTACGTTAGTGTCTTTAGTAGGATCTTATCAAATACCTTCTGAACAATTTACAGTATCTACCACATTTACTTCCATACATAAACCTCTGACATATGTAATCTGTCTTGTAGAATAATTATCCAGTTATGCTCTGTTCCCTCCTATTACTGTCTATTCATTTATATTGATTACTTTGTTATAAATGAGTCTGTCATGTACAGTAAAAATTCTCAATGATTTGACAAATGTCTTGCCTTCATTGTTATTGAAAAGCAATTACATCTGGACATTTACTTTTTCATTTTGAGCATTCAGTCTGCATGTATACGCAGACTATGGAATACCAAAATATGTCAAGGTAGACAAAGCTGTTATAATTTTGATCTGTTGATTGTAATAGTATGAGTGCAGCATTTTTGTGGCACAATGAAATACAGTTCTTTTAAAAACAGGTCTGTAACATTATCAGGACATTGGATTCACAATGACTGAAATGTTAAATTCTGTTCCATTACTTGATATTTTGGAATCAAGTTCCCTAACTCTTGTTAATTCTTTGCTGTTGCCTTTAAACACCTTTTCTTGCATGATATTTGCAAGGAGTTAACCATTTAAAGTAAATAAATTAGTGAGCAAAGAAGTTAGAGTGATCAGCTTTACAGGGCTAATTTGTGAAGGCCCCAATTGTAAAGTATTTTTGCATTATTTTATGTGAGTAATGTACAATGCTTTAAAGTTTTTTTGTATTGGTTTGTCTAAAATAATGTGGTTCCTTAGAACAGTGTAAGGCTGTAAGCTGTTGTAAATTACAAACTGCTTTTGTCCTCTTTTATTTATTTTCTCATGTCAACAGACAGCTGGGTCATCGCCAGTAACCTCTGCAGGAGGTCACCAAGGAGCACAAGCTGTAACTGATGTAATACAGCAGCTTCTGGAGCTGTCAGAGCAGGTTACTGGAGAGGGAACACAGTCTCAGCAACCAGTACAGCAAATCACCATTGAAGGCAGTATTAATCAGGATATCTTGCAAGTGAGTTTCCCGTTTCCACTTCTTCTTCAACTAAAGAAATCATATTCAAATAGCACTGTAGAATGATGAATTTTTGAAGATCTAGCAGCATCTTTGGTGAATGAAACAAAATTAACATTTCAAGTCCAATATGATTCTTGTTCCAAAGACTAGCCTTGAGCTTAAAGCATGTGCTCACTTACATTGCACTGTAAATCCCCTCTTGCACTCATACACTCCCTCACTTCTCAGTCTAACCCCTGACTTACCTTATTGGGTTTATCCTTTCACAATAGTTTTCAAAGTGTTTGCTGGTCGTTTAAACTTCACAACACGACCCTAGATGCTTTCATGGAACCCAAGGGCATAGTCTCAGAATAAAGAGGTGCCAATTTAAGATTGAGATGAGGAAAAATTTCTTTTCTCAGAGGGTTGAAAATCTTTGGAACTCTTTACCACAGAGAGCTGTGGGGGCGAAGTCCTTTGTATATTTATGTCTGAAATAGATTCTTGAGCAGTAGGGCAATCTAGAATTATTGGGAAAGAGCAGGAAAGTGGATGTGAGGAATATCAGATCAGCCATGATCCTACTGAATGTCGGAGCAGGCTCAAAGGATCAAACAGCCTACTTGTGTTCCTATTCCTTAAGGTCTTGAAAGGATGTGTAGGGTTCCATACCAATTTTCTCTGCTACTAGATTTAACGTTTCCTCAAAAGGTTTATAACTGGAGGCTACTATTCCGGGATTTCCAGTGTAGCAGTCATAATTTTTTAATCCGTTTAGGGTCAGAAATAGGGTTTCCTACCCTGATTGGTATTTCTGGGCCAATGAGTTAGGTGCCCACTTTTGTTTTCTTTAAACAGTTCTGGAGATTAGAATTCTGAACCAGATTACAGAGAGGCATAGATTGATTGAAGGCTCTCTGAACCTTATTAGATCGATAACAGAGTAGCCACTTAATAAAAATATGCCTATAGAACCTACTAAGTGGTTTCTGTGACAGATTGTGGAAATATTTATATCCTTTTATTTCAGTGTTTGTATGGCATTGCTCTGCCCGTAAACTGCTGTCAAAGTTAGTTTTTGAAAGCTACCTTGTTAACTTATGAATAGTTTTGTTTTATGTACCAGTTCTAATTTTTATCATCTTAAATGCTATTTTTCTTTTTTAAATTGAAATCCAGCAAGCCTTAGAAAATAGTGGACTGACAACTATTCCCATTCAAGCACATCAATCTGACTCTGGTCATCAAAGGTCTTCATTATCACGAAGTCAGTCCCAGGATGTACAGACTGCCCCTCTTCAACCGACTCCATCTTCTACTCCGCAATCTCACCAACAACGAATGGAAAAACTGTCTGGCAAAGAGAATGTGGATGTGGTGAAAAAGATGATGATGTATCCGGGTAAGTCTGAAAATATGAGATCTGGGAAGACTATATTCTTTTTCAATCTTACATATATGTGAATATTATTGGTAATGAAAGATTTTGTTTGAGTGAACAAGGACAAAGATCCTTGGCAACGGAACTGCTTGAGATATGAGGGAGAATTGCTTTAATACAGTTGCTGTGTTCTGAAATGCACTCAGGAATAGTGGTACAGTCGTTCTGGTATAACGCACATTTCGTTAACACTAATTGGCTGTACTGCATTGTCAATACTGTTTAGATAACGCAAACATTCTATTAAACACAATCTTGTACAGCACGATTTTCTATAGCACAGGGTTGCAAAGAAACACAACTGTCATGTTATAGCAGAATGACCTGTAGGAGCAAATTCAGTCATAACTTAGAAAAATTGTATGGTTATGTGAAACAGGATGGAGTGGAATTTATGGAATAGCTTGATCAAATAACCAGAACTTAAATGATGGGCCAAAAGACTGCAGCTTCTGCTGTACAAGTCTATGGTGTTTGAAGAATAATACACAAATGCTGTTTCTTTTTCATCTTGGTTTGCTGTGACAACAAAATTATATGAAAGATTAATATAACAGACACAAAGTCCAATCAATTATTTAACCAGTACCAACTGCTGTGTATGACTAAATGTTGCTTAGACAGAAGTTCCAACTTTGCAAGGTGTTATAACTACCTTTTTTATTAAATATGTGATCCTTGATTTTTTCTTCAAGAGGGTATTAATAACTTGGAGATAGGAGTAGGCCATTCAGCCCATCCACCTGCCCTGCCATTCATGATGAACATGGCTGATTGAATATTTCAAAGCCTTTACCCCATCTTCATGATCTGCGTGCCACTGGTAAACAGAAACCTATCAATCTCTACCTTAGACAATCTCAAAGGCTGAAGCACCACAATCTTTGTGGTCGAGAATTGCAAAGCTTCACAGCCCTCTGAATACTATAGTTTCTCCTCATCTCCAACCCATGTGGCTTTCAGAAAAGTTTTAGAAGAGAGATTTCTTGGTCCTTGCTAATTCTGCTGTTACAGCACTTACGGATTGCTTGGACTCTTTTGCTAGAGCAATAGCTGTTTTCTGATACTTCCTTTGTGTTTGCCTGTCCAAGAATCTTCTCTGATGCTGACTCTCAGAATTTCTCCTGGGGATTTGCGCAAAATGGCTTTCTAAATTTTCTCTGTCACGACACAAAGTAAAATAGCTGCTATGTTAATTTCAAATCAACTGTTATTCAACTGGGTAAGTAAGTTACTCAAGCTGGAATCCCTTTTGAAGTTGTGAAGCATTGCAACTTTTAGAAAATTCGTTGGACTGTCCAGGGGGAGTCTCCTGCGTTTCAACGACTCTTCGTATAGCCAACTTCAGAAATAGAGGAGAAAGTGAGGTCTGCAGATGCTGGAGATCAGAGATGGAAATGTGTTGCTGGAAAAACGCAGCAGGTCAGGCAGCATCTAGGAAACAGGAGAATCGACGTTTCGGGCGTTAGCCCTTCTCCTTCCTGAAGAAGGGCTAACGCCCGAAACGTCGATTCTCCTGTTCCCTAGATGCTGCCTGACCTGCTGCGTTTGTCCAGCAACACATTTCCATCAACTTCAGAAATAGCCAAATCTGACCAACTTTAAATAAACATTCGTGAAGACAGTTGTTGATGAATGTTTAAAGCCTATGTCTCCTAGTCAGAAAGCATTTTAACTTCATACTTAAAGGTCTTGATGAAAAATAAATATTTACAATATCATAATTACATGTTCATGACAGGTGCTTACAATCTCATTCTCAATGGTACTTCAGGATGAGCAGTAAATGCTGACCTTGCCAGTGATGCTACATTAACATGAGCTAATAGTTTCTAGCAGTGTAAACACAGTTGTTTTGCTCAAATGCTCTTCCCTTTCTTATAAGTATATTTGAATTGGAAATGTGAAATGCCAAGTGAAACTGAAAAGTTTAGATTTATCCAGCCAACTCCTTCCAGTTACTATAATGTGAAGAAAGAGACTAAACTTGTACTGAGGTTTATTATACAATTTCTATTTGGTTAATCAAGGTTGAAAACAAAAACCAGATGAATCAGAGTAGGGGCCATTACTGAATTTGGCAAAGGAAAAACTGATCAGTTATAATTAGTTCCTCAGACTTGAGCATCTGATAAACAGGAGATTGTGCTGTACATTTCAGAACAGTAAGGATACTACTTAGGAGTACATGGTTTTACCTAAATTTGAAAATAAATACAGAAATGTTCACAATTAGCTGATTTTTGTTTTCTTTTATAATCCTAGGATCTGTCCGTCGGGTGAATGGAATTAGATGGCACATGTGTACGTACTGCACAAAAGAATTTAAAAAGCCTAGTGATCTGGTACGACATATTCGTATTCACACTCATGAAAAACCATACAAGTGCACTCAGTGTTTCCGGGCATTTGCTGTGAAAAGTACCCTCACTGCTCACATGAAGACACACACTGGCATCAAGGAGTTCAGATGTCCCATGTGTGCAAAGATGTTTTCTACTCAAGGGAGTTTAAAGGTTCATCTTCGGCTACACACAGGTACTGTCACCCTTTGAAAAGATTCTTCTGTAAATTTGAATTTTGTTTCACATAATAACCCAGAGATATTCTGAAGGAAAGTTTTTCGATTAATCTAAATAGGATTTATATTATTGCGGAGTATGGAACAAACACACTATTTGCAGTCTTCTCTCTTTTAACAACGGTATTGATTTCAAACAATATGGAATCATCAATTCTAGAATGTCAAAGTAGTTGATCGAAGTAGTATACTGTAAAGGAAAAGAGGCTTGCATTCATTCAGTGCCTTTCATGATTCCAGTCTGTCCTAAAGTGCTTCATAGCTAATGAAGTACCTGTGCTCACTACTTTTTGGTACAGGGACAAGAATGCTACCCACTTAGCCATAGCTGGCATTCTTCTAATGGAGGTTTCTGGGGAGAAGGCCATTTTGTTCTCATCTATTGTGAACTCTCCAGAGAGGTATTGTAAGACATAATAGAGGGAACATGGTTCTCAGAGAATGAACTGAAACATTTACTTACACACCATAATGTAGTATTATTTTAATCCAACTTTTTCATGAAATCACATGCCAAGAAATATTCAATATTTAGGAACCTCAAATTTATTGCTAAATGGCTAAAATCAACATAAAATACACGTTAATAAGGGGATATGTCATTGTACCATTTGCTGCTGGGCGAGGCTTAAATTTGATTAGGTAGAACATGAGAGTGGGTGACACACAGGATAGTGGGGTAGGGGCAGTCTTTTGCTCCTCCTGGCTCTACAATCAGGCTAGTTATTTCATTGTTGATTTATGGTGTTTTAAGTGTTTGGGTGCCCTGATGTCTCATGCCAAAGCAATGTTGTTGTAGGAGTGTTAAGTTAAATTAGTTACCTTATTTGCATGTGCAGAGTGGTAAACATCTGCTACAGATATAAGTGAAGGGCTACTATCATGCTTGTCCAAAATGGTGGGTAGCCCACCTCTGATCTATAATGCAGTTCTTATTCCTGTTTAGCATTTGAGGCACTCGTGCAGTTTGTGACTTAAAAGACACCAAGTTCAGCTACCTCGCCAAATGGGAAGCCCAGAAACCACGGTTGAAAAATGTGTCAAAGATGTTCAAAACACTTGCACAGTTCTTGAGTCATTGAAATAAAATCCCAAACTAGAATAAATAATGCCATTGCGTTTAATCAATCAGGACTTCCACAGTAATTTTTTTTTCTAACTCTTTCTCCATTTCTTTTCTTTCCTATTATCATAATCAGGAGCCAGACCTTTTGATTGTCCACACTGTGACAAAAAGTTCCGCACCTCAGGGCATCGCAAAAGTCACATTGCTTCACACTTCAAAAATTTACAGCTTAAAAAACGGTTTCCACGCAAACCAGCCAAGACACGAATTTTAAAAAGCAGTATCACGTTAACTGACATACCTCTTCAGGAGCCTATCCTCATCACTGATTCAGGTGAGCATTTGAATCACACAAGAGTTCATGAGATGTATGTAATGAAATGGTTCTCTGTAGAAAACTAAACTGATCTATATTTAAAAGGCAATAAAAAGGCATTGAACAATTTGAAATGTTTAATTGATGCACCCTGACTTGAACAAAAAGGAGAATTGAGTGATGCTTTTGCACAGTTTTATCACATTGCTTTTAATCAAAAAAGCTTTGTTTTAACCATTGGAAAGATATTGGAGTGCACTTGAGTTTGGTTTTATCTTCGGATGAATATGTTAATTTATAATCCAATACCAGTTAACTTTGTTTTGTTAATGAGTGCAGAGCTACCTCGTGGGTTATTATCGAATCCCTCCTCCTATTTCCTTTTCTGTAACTGATGGCTCTGCTGCAGAGACTAATCTTTAGTAGATTGCGCTCTTTTCTCTGGGGGGGTGGGGGTGGGGAAGAAGAGAAAACTAGACACATTGAAACTGCTGGCACAATCATTTTTCCTTTTAATGGTCACTGGTTCTCCTCTGGGCATAAATGTCTGAATTTAATGAATGTGATTGTAGGATGGGAGTGGGGAATGTTGGTCTCAGCCACTGGCTGCATTGCCTCTTGAGAAGGCCTATCATATTAATTGCCTCACTTATACTCAACCGGGCGCAGGTATTCTCCAAGATCAGAAAGAAGCTAGGACGACCACCATGGCGATAGTGGCTGCTGCCAGAATCTGGATCCCAGACCACAGTTGAATGATAGGAACAGTTGGGCAAGAAGAGCAGTGAGGGACGATAGCAGCAATCAGTGGAACCCCTTCCTGATGCTGAGTAGAAAGGTTACCTATTGTCCTTCCTGCCATAGACTTAATTGGGAATGCAGCCAATCCCTACCCTCTCACCTCCTGCCTGAATAAATGGCATTGTCACCAAACTCCTCCTGTAGAACAGTGTTGAATTCTGCCCAAAGTCTCAAAGCTAGTAAGCACAAAGTTCTTTGTTGATGTTTTCAGCTAATGGCAGCTTGTCAGTCGCCCACCTCATTTATTGACATTGCATTGGAAGAGGTAGGTACAGAAAGCATCTATGCTTCCCGTGATGTCTAATCTCCACAATGTAAGCAGACAAGCATGGAAACCTGCCAGTAGAACTCCTGTTTCACATTCTGTCCATTCCCCCATTCTACCCTTTCAGACTTAGACATTTTAGTGCCTGCCTTGTTTTGCCTTAGGTACCTTGTCAGAATTGTAAAACTGATTAATGAGCAACCTTGCTGATGACCACATGGTTATTTTGCTCCAGGCGATAAACATGAGGTTCATCCTTTTAAGATGAGGCTACTGATTATATTCCAGTGCGGAATGTTATTGTATTTCCTGTGTCTTTTAGAATCACAGAATTGTTGCAACAATCAAGGAAATTATTTAGCCCATTGTGTCTGTGCTTGCTGCCCAAATGACCAAAGTACCAAAATTCATTTCCCCACCTTCTCCCCATAATGTGCATATTATTACTTTCACATAATAATGTGTTTCCTCTTGAACATTACGAGTGAACTCGCCTCCATACACTTTAAGATATCACATTCCAGATCATTTTCTTTTTAATGCAGAAAATAATTATCTTCATGTCTGTGTTCCTTCTTTTATGAATTACCTTAATTTTGTGCCCACTTGTTTCCAAACCATTCTCTAGTGGAAATAGTTTCTCTTTGCCTACTTTGTCCAGACCCTTAGGACTTTGAATATTGCTATCAAATTGCAACCTGTTTTTTTTTCTCCAAGGAAAACAACTTCCAACGTCTCCAAGTTACCAACATAACTGAAGTTCCTCATCTGTGGAATCATTCTCATGAAGTCATGAGATCCAAATATACAGTCTTAAGACATCCACCGCACATTTTTAACAATTCAACTTTTAAAAACCTCATGTGATATCAATACAAAAGCAAAATACTGCTGTCAGAAAATCCTGAAAATAAGAAGCAGTTAGGGCAGCGACCTGAATCCTTTACCACTAAAATTCTTTCATTATAATGGGTGCTCTGCTTTCCTTTGTAATGCTATTTGTTAATTAATTGATCATTTTCCATTACTTTTAAATGAATGCAGACAGGAAGGGAGAGATCCTTTTAAAATAAATCCTATCTGCTCTTCTGACATTATATTATGCATTATTCTTGTCCAACATAAAAGTCAGTAAGTATAAAATCAGTCAATTGTTAACTAAGTTTTTTTAATAGGTTTTGATAATGTTTCTTCAACTGTGACAACTTGCAATATTGCTACAAAACTTTGACATGGTATCTTTGAGATGGGAAAACCTCCCAAAGTGCTTCACAGAAGAGTTATTAGACAAAATTTGATGTTTTTAAAATTTTCTTATGACACAATAGTGTTGTTAACAAGGTTGGCATTTGTTGCACATCCCAATTTGCTCTCAAGAAATCCACTTTGAGTGGCTGGTACAGATGCACTTGCAATATTGTTAGGAAGGAAATTCTAGAATTTTGATTCGGTAGCAGGGAAGGAATGGTTGTGTAGTTTCAGGATTCTATGTAGATCGGTGGGGAATTTTCAGGTTTTTTTTAATTCACTCATGGCGTAAGTATTACTGGCTAGGCAAGCATTTGCTGCTAATCCTTATTTACCTAGAGGACAGTTAAGAATCATTGCTATGGCTCTGGTGTCATATGTACACCAAAACAATGAGAAGGATATATTTCCTTACAGTCAGTGAACCAGTTGGGTTTTTATGACAATCGATAATATTAGGCCAGTTTTTAAAATTTAAATTTTTATTTCAGCATCTGCCATGGTGTGATTCAAATCCATGTTCGTGGAACATTAGTCTGGGGTTCTGGATTACTAGTCAAGTGACATTACCACTATGCCACTACATTCCCCCCTAAAGTCTGGTGTTTGCATTTTTCTGTTTCATTTGTCCTTCTTGGTGGTAGAGGTCAGTTGTTTGGAAGGAAGGTGTTGTCAGAAAATTCTGATTAGGATGCTGCAGTGTATCTTTTATGTTGTACACACTGTTGATACCAAGCACTAATGGTGGAGGGACTGAATATTTAAGTTGGCAGATCGGGTGCCAGTCAAGTGGGCAGTTTTGCCTGCGATAATGTCAGGCTTGTCATTTGAAATATTCTCATTTAGCCAAATGGCAAGTAATCCATGGCACCTCCTGACTTATGTTTTGTAGATTGTGGACAGGCTTTGGGGAGTCAGGAGTTGAGTCACTCATCTCTGAATTTCCAGCCTCTGAACTGTCATTATAATGACAATATTTGTCTGCTTTTGAAGTTTCTGATTAATAGTAATCTGCAGAATGTTAGTAATGGGTGAATTTGGTGATGGTAATGTTATTTCATGATTTGATTAGGTTTTCTCTTGTTTGAGATCGGCGCTGCTTGCACTTGTTTGACACAAATGTTACACTGAATTGCATAGAGATTTTGTGACCAATAACTGAAAAGCTGTGGAATCCAAGGAGCATCTTAAGAGAAGGGTGAATGAGTTTAAGGAGGGAATTCCAGTGTAGTCAAGTCTGCTGAAAAACGAATCTTGATAGTGAATAAAAAATCAGGAATATACAAGAGGCCATGAGCATAGAGATCGCTGAAAATTATGGGGCTGTGGGTGTTTACGAGGACGGAGAGGACTGAGGGATTTGAAAGGGAGGAGAATTTTTTTTTTTCAGGTAGTTATGAGACCTGAGCCAGGAACAGCTGTCTGCTCACATGGTTTGGTGTAAGGTTCTGTTTTATAGCCTCTGAAGTGCCTTCAGATGTTTATCATGTTAAAGGTGCTATATAAGTATTATTAGTTTTTTGTTTAAAGTTGAGGCATTAATGAACTGGAATGAATGCGGGTCAGAGAGTACCGGTATCTTGAAGTGAATAGAAACCATAAATATAAATAGAAAATTTAATAATCCTTTACAATTCATTTTAAATGTTTTGCCCAGTGAAACTACATGGGTGTTAAGCCACGTCCTGTAGTTTTTGATGAGGATCAATTGAAGCTTCAGCTATTTGTGGGTGTACGTCGTAGATACTCCAGTATCCATTGCAGCATGGGGCAAATGATTTTTATTCCTTGATTTAAAACAAGAGGTTGACATTTTGAGATCTCAGTTCAACTTTCAATTGCATCCTCTGGAGAAACCACAGATATAAAGTTTTCACGTAGGTTTAAAAAATACGTTACTATATAATCACTCTTCAGTTAAATGGTTTATAAAGGCCAAGCCTTGGATATTGGTATGTTACTTGAAGTGCCTTTTGCCTTTCTTGCACATTTATATTTAAGAAAAGCATTTGAAGCAATAATGTGTTTGATTTGAGATTGTACAAGCTGAATACGTAATGTGATCGCAGAATGCCCTTCACTGTTCTCTTAAGATACTCCTTAAAACTTACTACCATGCCTGAGCATTCAGTTATTTGTTCCGGTGTGTGATTCAGTGTAATATTTGTGTCAAGCAAGTGCAGGCTGTGTCCATCTCCAACTGGAAGAAACCGAACTAGACCTACTTGACATGCAATAATGTTGCATTACAATTCCCCTTTCTACGAGCATCCTGGGGATTATTCCTTCTGGAAAAAAAAATCATGATTTCTTCCGATTTACTTTTGTGTCCAATGGGATCAGATCTGTCTGAAGTGTTATCAACCAGTATCTGCAGTCCTCACTTTCAACCAGTAAGGTCAGAGATACCTTTAGACCAGTTGGAGCTAGGAAACAAGTGATGGTTATATGTTCATTATGGGACCGTTTGGTGAGAACTGCATGTATACTTTACATAGAGAATAAATAATGGGTATTTTAGAGTTTGAAATAAAGTTGGAATAAAACTCTGAACACTAACTGACCAACTTTTTAAACTGAGGTATTTAAACAGTGGATGATTCTGATCCATCACCGTCTAAGTTATAGGCCCAGCACATATCTGCTGTGCCATTCTGCTCAGCTGAAAGATTCACTGGGTTGAAATGCAGAATTGCCCTGGTGGACTTTATACCAAGGCTTAATGTGTTGTCCAGGTAACATGAAAGATTATTTCATTCGCTGAGCAATTCTCTTTGTTGGAGCAAATTACATTATATAAAAGAGCTGCAAATTGTGTTCTTTTTCTTCAGTCCTTAGTTAAATGGAGTAAGCTGAGCTGTCTTCTCTGCAACTGAAATTAATATTAGCAGGTATAATGTGAAAAATAACAAGATTGAAAATCGAAACTATAAGCACCACTTGCTGTACATGCACAGCCAGTCTATCTGTCTCTGGGGAGAGAGGGAAGGAGAAGGTGTAGGTTAACTTTTCAAATCTGAATCCCCTCTTAGAATTGAAGAAAGGATATTTTTTTTTTGTTTTGCTGAGGATTTCTCATGCTTTCCTTGTTCCAGTGCTGATTCTCAAAGTTATTCATGCACCTTTACAATCTTCAGGTTCAATTGATGTGTGTATCTCTGAAGTTTTTGATTTTAGTTTTAGTTTTGGTAAAGCTATGCATGGTGGTTAACAGCACAAAACACAACTTCAAAAATACAGCTACGTAGCTGATTATAGAATCGGGAAACTCACAATATGAGCATGTTTCCAAGATTTATTAAATAGTCACATTTTATTCATTATAACTATAAATTATACGTTAGATGTCTAGTTTTGCAATTTAAGATTGTTTCTGGTAAGTTTATTTTAAATAGGGTCTCTTTGGTACTACGAATTTTCCTGCAGCTCACTTTCACTTTCTCTTTTACCTTGGAACTAAATCTATTACAGACCCTTATTTGCAGCAACACACAAAAAAAATCAGAATTGTGCAATTAGTTGGCAGTTTGTCTGTAATAATCATCTGTTTTGAGGGTTTCTGGATGTTCAGCCTAACCAAGGCACGTTGATAAGTTAATCCCATTATTTAACATCAGTTATATTGTGTAACGTTGTGTAACTGTTTTACAAGTTTAAACAATAAAATTGTTGCAAGCAACTTTGTGGTAAGCGACTACTGGAGGCAATACCTGATTCATTTTCATTTCTGTTGATCGCTTTCGTTTTTTAACCCAGGTTAAAACTGTGACTTTTTTTAGACAAAAATAAAGTTCATTTAAAAGCTTGACTTCTTTTTCAATGTAGGTCTCATTCAGCAAACACCACGGAATAGCCAGTTATACAGTCATTACCTGGCCAATGGCATCATGTCTGATGGACTAGGAGGGGATAGGCCATACAAATGTGCATATTGCAACAAGGGTTTTAAAAAGTCTAGCCATCTTAAACAACATATCAGGTACGAATGATATGATAGCTTGTTTAAATTGTTTGGGAGCTGGGAAGTGGTATCTTGGCAAGATTGCATGCAGTTTCTCTAGTTGATACTGTTATAGAATCAGGAAGTGCAGGAGGAGGCTGTTTGGTCCATCGTGTCTGTGTTTAGTCTTTAAAAGAATTATCCACCTAGTCTTGTTCCCTTGCTCTATTCCCATTGTCCTACAAATTACTTACTTTCAAGTTTATATCTAATTCCATTTGGAAGCCCTGTTGAACCTGCTTTTGTCCTTATAGGTATTCAGTTTAATGAAATTTGTTGAAAAGTGGATAAGTTGTATATTTTGATATTTTATATTATAGTTGCATGTTAATTACAAAATTGCTCCAAAGTTTTGCTTTTCAAATTTCAAGTAAAAAAAGTGATACATATGTCCAGAACCATTTCATAGAACAGGTGATAATTTCACAAAAAAAAAGATATTTGGGAAACTTAATGCACATCTGTCACAATCAAAATATAGCTGCTTTACTATATTCAGTCTTCCAAATACTTGTGTGGATCTTGATGTGGCCTCTTTTAATGCTGCTTGAGCCTTCAACAATTCCTTTCCTGTCTCTTTATAATTTGCCTTGTTCTTTTTACCTTCCAATGTCTTTCCATACATGACATTCAGACTATTGCTGGATTACTGTTCCATAGGCTTGAACTGCCATCCTCCAGAGTGGCCAGCCATTATTTGTTAGCATGGCCAAGTCTCCATCCACCCCTTTTTGTTTGCCTCAACGCCACAGTGTGTGCCAGTTTTTTTGGTGTTTGCAGGCAAAAGCAGACAAAAACAAATGTTGCATATCTAATTTTCTGTGTTTTCATTTATGCTAGTTCCTGATCTGACCCGTTGAAAATGAGCGTTAAAGAATGCTATCTGATGTGGAGAATCCAGAAGTGAATTTAGAGAGTCTCGTATTGATACATGGAAGCAGGGAAAGCACAGGGGCATGAGACAAATTCAACTCTTTCAAAGGGACACGATGAGCCAAACGGTTGCCTTTTGTCTTCTTAATTTCTGTGACATTGATAACTTATTTAGCTCTCCTCTTCAGAACTTGTTTTGGTTTCTTTTGCTTTTACTAATTACCTGGGCATCTACCTTGTGGCTTTTTTGAGTTAATAACTTTCTTTTAAAGTACACTCCTTTAAAATTTGCAGTACAAATTCACTTTCACTCTAGTTGTGCATTGTGCTCATTTCTAGCCTCTGCAATATGAAAACAATGAATGTGAAGACACTGGAAGAGGTATAAGATCAATTTGCAAGTTCAGTATTAAAACTGAGTGGTTGCACTTTTCAAGGAAGTTGAAACAGGAAAGTTTTATTTCTTGAAAAAAGAAGCCTTGAATGTGACCTGGTTGAGATATTCAAAATTAACACAAGATTCAATTGGATCAGTATGGAGAGTGGTTTCCGCTTACATAGAAACTAGGCCTTTCAGGCTTGCCCCACCATTCAATCTGATTATGGCTAATCCTTGATCTCAATGCCATATTCCTGCTTTCATGCTCGACCCTTGATGCCTCTAAAATCTAGAAATTTATGTATCTCTTTTCTTGAATATATTCATGATTTGGTCTCTGCAATCTTCTGTGGTAGAGAATTCCACAGGTTCACTATCCTTTGAGTAAAGAAATATCTGTTGAACTCTGTCTCAGGATAAAGGGCAGGCCATTTAGGACTATGTCCCCTGGTTCTAGACTCTTCATCCATAAAAAGAACACCCTGCACATTTTTCATAGCCCTTTTAGAATTGTATATGTTTTAATCAGCTCTTCCCTCATCCTTCTAATCTCTAGTGACTACAGGGCCAGTCAAAGCAAGCTATCCCCATGGGACAGTTTTATCATCCCAGTGCAGACCTATGAACTGCTGCTTCACTCCTTCTGTGTTGAGTAAATCTTTCTGTAGAATTTCCTATCCTCGAGATAAAAACTGTCCGCAATACTCCAAGTGTGGGATGGTCTTACCAAGGCTGTGTATGACCCTGCACAACGTCCCTACATTTGAACTCCAATCCGCTTGCACTGAAGGCCAATATACATCCAAAATTAGTGGGCGTAATAAATCCAACAAAGAATTCAGGAGGATTATTTTTATTCAGAGTGATGAGAATGTGGATTTCATTACTGCATGATGTGGTTGAAACAAATATTCTAGATGCATTTCAGAGGAAGCTAAATGAGGGAGGAAGAAATAGAAGGCTATGCTGTTAGGATGAGGCACTGAATATTAAACACTGGCATGGATTGGTTTTGCCAAATGATCTGTTCCTGTTATAAATTCTGTGTAATTCTACACAAAATGTAAATACCACAAATAGCTATATTGTAAAGGGAGTTTAGCATAGGAGTGAGGGAGGAGAACTGTTTTAAGAAAAATGTTTAAAATTAAAAAGTTATAGTCCACGGGGAGAGAGACTTCAAACAGAGTGAGACTTGACGTGCTGTGTGATTCAATCCATGCATAACAATTGAGGCAGGATCTGTGCCAACATTCAAGATTTAATGGGGTTGATGGATGAAGGCACAGGAATGTGGGGACAGAATTGTTAAATATGAATAACGTTATTTGCTTGTATGGTCTGGACTCCTTGGGTTTAATGGTTATTACTACTGCTGTAAGTTTTGCATCAGCAATCCTCCAATCTGGTCTGTTGAGCATCCCTAATTTTGGTTACTGTACTGATGTTGGCCGTGCCTTCAGCTGCTTGTGCCTAAAACTCTGAACTCCACTCTCTAAATCTCTTATCCTCTCTACTACTCTTTTCTCCTTAAAACCATCTCTAAAACTTGTCTTTTTGACCAGGTTAATTGTCAACCTGACCTAATATCTCCTTTTGTGGCATTGTGTCAAATTTTGTTTAACACTCCTGTGAAGTGCCTTGGAACATTTCTTTCTTATTATTATCATTAGTATTATGTCACTAAATGAATATAACATTGGAATAAAGCTCAAGAAGAGTGAAGTGCCAGCAAAGCAAAAACAAAATCTTATTAGGAGTGTCAGTTACAAAAGCAAAGTACTGTGGATGCTGGAATCTCAAAGCCAAATCTGGAAATTTTGAAGCTGCAGTTCCTGGAAGCCTGAATTTCAGACCTCAGGCCTGGGGCTGTTGGAGTATCCATGAGGCTGAAAGTGGATAGCACAGAAAGTTGATTACTACAAAGGCTAAGACTCCACAAGCAAGAAATGAATAGGTGACCGCCACATAGAGTAACAGGACAAGGTAGAGAATGCAAAAATTCTCTGTGGCCATTCCCCTGCAACACAGATGTACTGTTTGGATACTATAAGGGGGAAATGACCTCACAGAAAAATGGAGTTTTTCTGTGAGGTCATTTCATTGCAACAGCCAGTTCATTGCAACACAGTTTGCTGTGGCGCACAGAAGAGGAAAAACAGTGGGAATAATAATTAGTTATAATGTAGTAGGGGCATTTGGCATTCAAAAGTAAGGGGAATAGATGAACAGTTCTGTGCAGCAAATGAGACTCCATGACTTCTGGATGCTGCAGGATATTCTGAGGTGGGAGGATGAGCAGCCAGTGGTCGTGATAGACATTGTCCCAGTGGCATAGGTAAGAAAAGAAATGAGGTCCAAAAAGCCAAATATAGGGAATTTGGAAGCATGTTAATTGGGACCTCAAAGGTAGTAATCTTGGGATTGTGACTAGTGCTACATGCTAGTCAGAATTGAAATAACAGTACAGATCTGATCAATACATGACTGTAGAGATGGTGTAAGAGTGAAGGTTTCAGATTTCTGGGACGCAAGACCGATTCTTGGGTAGGTGGATGTGTTGCACTCGGACCAGAACTGATGATGTAGAGAATGTATTTGTGAGTGTAGTCAGAGAGCATTGAAACTAAAATGGAAAAGGGATGAAAACCTACGCACAGAGACCGATGACAGCGAAATAAAGACTAAAACAAAAGATAGAAAAGTGACAGGCAGGTAAGTTTAAGGGCTAGCAGTGAGCAGGACCACAGTGAAAGGAACTAAGTATGCAAAAAATACTAGTCTTGAGGCCTTGTACCTTAATGCACAAAGCACTTGTGATAAGATTAATGAATTTGTTTATGAATAGATGTAAGTGGGTTTATGATAGTGGGTATTACAGAGACATGGCTGCAGAGTGACTCGGAATAAGAAATAAAAATTCAGGGGCTTTCAGTTTTTAGCAAGGACAGACTGAAAGATAAAGGAGGTGGAATAACACTACTGATTAAAAAGGAAATTCATGCAGTTGTGAGGAAGAGTATTAGCTCTGGTGAAATAGAATCTGTGTGGGTTGAGCTCAGAGACACTAAGGGGCAGAAAGGAATATTTTGGGTTGTATTAGACCCTCAAACTCTATTCCTAACATTGGGCAAAACATTAAAAAGGAAATTAGAGATGTAAGTAATGAATAAAATAACTGGCTGTAATTATGGCCAACTTTAATCTGCATACAGATTGATCCAATCAAATCAGTAGTAATACTCATAGAGAAAGAATTGAGAGTGGATATGGGATAGTTGATGAGTCAATATGTAGAGGAACTAACTACAGAAAAGGCAGTTCTTGACTGGGTATTATATAATGTGGAAGGAATAATTGTGCAATGGCCTTGAGGGAACAGTGATCAAAATAGGATCATTAAGTTGGAGAATGATGCAGTTGTTCACAAGACTAAGATAATGATTTTAAGTAAATGAGTTCACAATAGTATAAGTCCTAACCTAGTTATGATAAATTGGAGATTGTTATTTAAAGGGATAATGGTAGATGGGCATTTAAAGAGCGCATGGACAAACTGCAAAACATATTCCAGTCTATCATAAAAAATAAAACAGGAAACATGGTCAGACAATGGTTTACAAGGGAATTTAGACAGAATTATTATTTAGAAAACAAAGAGACTGGTTGATTAAGAGCGGGAAAATAGAGTATGAGAGTAAGCTTGTAGGGAACATACAGACCAAAAATGAAAACTTCTATCAGCATGTGAAGAGAAGAAAGATGAGTAAAAATGAATATAGGTCCACTATAGTCAGAAATGGGAGAATTTATAATGGGGGATAAAGAAATGGCGGACCATGAAATACATAGTTTAGTTACGTCTTTGCAAAGGAAGATGCAAATGACATATGAAAAATATGGGGGAGCACAGATCTAATGGGTAGGAGGAATTGAAAGAATTTATTAGTAGGAAAATTGTGTTGGGTAAACTAACAGGATTAAAAGCAGATAAATCCCCAAGGCCTGAAATCCTCGAACCCATAGTACTTAAAGAATGACTTTAGAAATAGTAGATGCGCTAGTGGTCACCTTCCCAAATTCTGTAGACTCTGGATTGGAGGGTATCTAATGTTACCCCTCTATTTAGGAAAGGGGACAGAGAGGGGGGCAGATTATAGATCAGTTAGCTTTCCATCAGTGGTCGGGAAGAATGCCAAAGACCATTACAAATCATGTAATAGCAGAACCATTGAAAGGTTGTGACAAGATCGGACAGTATTTTCAGCTATTACAAGGGGGCCTCAGCTATTACAAGGGGGCATAGCTTTAAATTAAGGGGGGGTAGGTATAGGACAGATGTTAGGGGTAGGTTCTTTACTCAGCGAGTCGTGAGTTCATGGAATGCCCTGCCAGTAGCAGTGGTGGACTCTCCCTCATTATGGGCATTTAAGCGGGCATTGCATAGGCATATGGAGGATAGTGGGTTAGTGTAGGTTAGGTGGGCTTGGATCGGCGCAACATCGAGGGCCGAAGGGCCTGTACTGCGCTGTATTCTTCTATGTTCTATTAGCATGGATTTACGGAGGGGTTGTTGCGCATGACCAGCATGCTGGATTTTTTTGAGGATGTAGCTTGCAGAGTTGATAAGGGAGAGTTAATGGATGTTCAAAAGCTTTCAATAAGCTCCTACATAAGAGATCAGCTTGCAAAACTATAGCACGTGAGATCGGAGGTCATTACTGAAAAGCAAAGTCAACCTTACCAAAATCTGGGGCTTCTGGTGAAGTAGAATCTGTGTGGGTTGAGCTTAGAAACACCAAGACCCTCAAGTTCTATTTGTAATGTTGGGGAAGGCAAAAAGGAGAGCAGACAAGCAACAGTCTGATATTGTTTGTCAAGTATGATTCAATGACTATAACAATATCCCAGGCACCACCATCACCATCCCTGGATGTATCTTGTCGCACCAGCAGGACAGATTCAGCAGAGGTTGCGACACTGTAGTATATAGTCGGGAGAGAATTACCCTGGGAGTCCTCAACATTTGAGTTTAGACTCCATGAAGCCTCATTGTTTCAGGTTAAACATGGGCAAGTAAACCTCCCACTGATTGCCACATACCATCCTACCTTGGCTGAGGAATCAGTGTTCCTGCATGTTGAAAAACACTTGAAGGAATCACTGAGATGGCAAAGGTGCCAAATATACTCTGGGTGGGGGATTTCAGTGTCCATCACAAAGAGTAACTTGGCAACAGCACACTGATCAAGCTGGTTGGGTCTTAAAGAAAATAGCCTCTGCACTGGGCTTGTGACAAGTGGTGCAGGTACCAACAAGAAGGAAAAACATACTTGATCTCATCCTTACCAGTCTTTCAGCTGGAGAGTGACTGGTAACAGTGACCTTTGCACAGTTTTGTGGAGATGAAGTCCTCCCTTCGCATTGAGAATACTTAATCATGTTTTGTGGCACTATCACCATGCTAAATGAACAGATTTAGAACAGATCTCGTAACTCAAGACTGGGCATCCATGATGCGCGGTGGCCAGCAATAGCAGCAGCAGAAATGTACTCGAGTACTACCTGTAACCTCATGGCCAGCACATCTCTCACTCAACCATTACCAGCAAGCCAGGGAATCAGACCAGGGAATCAACCCTGGTTCAATTGAGAGTCAGCCTGGTACAGCTACCAAACAGGACTACTTTCCTGCCACAGTATAAGCAGCAGGTGATAGAACTAAGAATGCCACAATAAACAATTAGATCTAAGTTGTTCAGTCTCTTCAGTTGTGAATGGTGGTGGACAGTTAAACAACTCGCTGGAGGAGGCTCCACAAATATCCCCATCTTCAATCATGGAAGAGCAGAAAAATCTATTAGGCTGAAGCATTCACAGCATGCCAGAAGTGCCAAGTGGATATTCCATCTCTGACTACACCAGTGGCCACCAGTGCTACAGATACCAGTCTTGAGCCATTCAATTCACTCCATGTGATATCAAGAAATCATTGGAGGCACTGGATACTGCAAAGTCTGTGGGCCCTAATAACATTCTGTCAATAGTACTGAAGATGTGTGCTACAAAACTTGACACTCCCCTAGCCAAGCTCTTCCAGTGCAGTTTCAATACTGGTATCCATTCGTCAATGTGGAAAATTGCCCAGGTATATCCTGTGCACAAAAAGCAGGACAGATTAAACCTGACCAATGACTGCCTCATCAGGAAAGTGATCAAAGGTCTCATAACAGTGCAATCAAGTGGCATCTGCTCAGCAATAACCTGCTCAGTGATGCCCAGTTTGGATTCTGCCAGACTACTCATCTCCTGACCTCATTTTGGACTTGGTTAAATCATGGACGATAGATCTGAATTCCAGAGATGAGATGAGAATAGTGGCACTTGACATCAAGGCACGTTCAAGCCAGTGTAGCATCAAGGAGCCCTAGCAAAACTGGAATCACTGTGCACATTCTCTGATGGTTGGAGTCACACCTGGCACATAGGAAGATGGTTATGCTTGTTGAAGATCAGTCATCTCTGCTCTATGACATCTCAATAGTTGTTCCTCAGGGTGGTGTCCTAGGCACAATCATCTTCAACTGCTTCATCAATGACCTTTGGTCCACCGTAAAGTTAGAAGTGGGGATGTGCAATCATGATGAATAATGTTCGCCATCATTCATGACTCCTCGATACTGAAGTAGTCCATATTCAAATACAACAAGATCTGGACAGTAGCCAGGCTTGGGCTGACAAGTGGCAAGTAACATTTGTGCCATACAGATGCCAGGCAATGACCATCTCCAATAAGAGACAGTCCAACCACTGCCCCTTGACATTCAGTAGTGTTACTATCACTGAATCCCTCATTATCCACATCCTGGGTGTTGCCATTGACCAGAAATTCAACTGGACTCACCACATAAATGCAGTGGCTAGGATACCAGGTTAGAAGCTAGAAATACTGTGGCAAATATCTCCCCAAAATCATCTGATATCTACAAGGCACAGGTCAGGAGTGTGAAGGGAAAACTCCCACTTGCCTGGATGGTCGCAATTCCAATAACGTTCAAGATGTTATCCATCCAGGACAAAGCAGTCCACATGATTGGCATCACATCTGCATGCATCCACTCAGTTCGCCACCAATGCTCAGTAGCAGCAGTATGCTACCTACAAGGTGCACTGCAGAAATTCACCAAAGATCCTTAGACAGCACCTTCCAAATCCACAACTACTTCCATATTGGAGGACAAGGGCAGCAGATTCATGGGAACACCACCACCTGCAAAGTCCCCTCTAAACTACTTACCATGCTGTTTTGAAAGTGTATTGCCATACATTTATTGTCACTAGGTCAAGTTATTGGATTTGCCTCCTTAATGGTATTATGGGTCAATCAACAGCAACTAGGGAATTTGGCTAGCGAGTAATACCATATCCCATGAGTGAATTAAAAAGAAAAGGATACAGAACTGGCTGGAAGCAAAGAGTCAGAGTAAATAGATCTTTGTCTGAATGGCAGACAGTGACTAGTGGAATATGCAGGGATTAGTGCTTGGAACCGACCTATTCACAATATATATTAATGATTAAGATGAGGAAACTACATGTTATATCTTAAAATTTGCAGATGAAATATAGATGAATTGGAGGGGGAGCTGTGATGCCAAAACAGACAGGCAGATTATTATCTGAATGATGACAGTTTGGGCATAATGGGACCTGATGCACTCATTCGCTAGTGGCTGACAGTAAGCATGTAGGTGCAGCAGCTGAAGAAAGCAAATGATACGTTGGCCTTCATAGCAAGAGGATTCAAGAACAGTAGCCGGAATGTTTTATGTGAGGCTGTACAGGGTCTTGGTAAGATCACACCTGAAATATTGTGTACAATTTTGCTGTCCTGAACTGATGAAGGATTTCAAAGAAGGTTTACCAGACTGATTCCTGGGATTGACATGAGGAGAGACTGGATCAGTTAGGACTGTATTCACTGGAGTTTAGAAGAACAAGGGGGGAATTTCTTAGAAGCCTATGAAATTTTAAGAGTTAGAAAGGGTAAATGAAGGAAATATGTTCCCGATGACCAGGGAATCTAGATCCAGAAGTCACAGTCCGGCCTTCTGGGATGTAGGCCTTTTAGGACTGAGATAAGGAATTTCCTCACCTAGAGTGTGGTGTATCTGTGGAACACTCTGGCAACAGTAAGCTGTTGAGATTAAAACATGAATACTTCTAAGAAAAATGTAGATATAATTCTTTGGTCTAAAAGCATCCAATAGTATGGGGAGAAAGCGGGAACAGAGTTCTGGTTGGATGATCAGCCATGAATGGTGGAGATGGTTCAAAACACTAAATTGCCTACTCCTGTTTTTATTTTCTCTGTTTCTAAAAGCCAATAAAAATCGCTAGAAATGATCAAAGTCCAGCAACACCTGTGTAGGTGCAGTCTAATCTGCACAGTGTTACCAGCATTTTCTATTTTTAATTTAGAATAGACAAGCTGCTTATCTGTGGGCCATCAAATAAGGTTACAAAAGAAAGCTGTTTTTTTGACGTAAGAGCACAATAGCACAATTTTATTTAAAATAAAAACTTTCAAACATTATTTTCTAATTTGTTAATTAACTACTGTGCACCAGTCTAAATAATGTAATGGCTTTTAAGAGTCATTTCCAGTTACTTAAAATTGGGTTTCTCACATCTGGCAGAGTTGACACTTATTATGGTGCTTTCTTAAATACATTATGGAATATGTTTTATGCAAAAACAATCCTGAAAGGCTGCCTGATATTTCAGTGCATAGCAGACTTTAACTTCATGCTGTGCAAGTAAGCTTGATCAGAAACAGGTCGAAATAAAAGCTGAAGACTAGTGTAATTTGCAATCTGGTTTCTGTTTTGCCCAAAGTATAAAAATTTGACCAACAGTCTCTCTCATTGTTTCTGAGCAACAAGGAGAACACTTAAAATTCAAGGTAAAGGATTATTCACCTGAAACATTTAGCAAATGTTCAATTTGAGTGCATTTCACCTTTACATACCTGTTGAAATTTAGAACTTTGAAACAGCTATTCTGTCCAACTGATCCATGCTTGTATTTGAGCTTCATCTGAACCTTCTCTCAATGCTCTTTACAACTTCTAATCCCTCTATTCCTCTATTTTGGCGTTAAATGTATCTATCTTTAGCACTGAAGTAATTGAGATGAACATGAATTCCAAATCTTTAACTGCTGCATGGGAAATGAAGTTTCTCCTGAATTTCCGGTTGAATTTATTTGTATGATTATACCAGTATGCATTATCACTATAGCTGAAATGAGGGAGGGAAAGTAAAATCTGTGCGAGAATATTCCACTTGGTTGGTGGTGATGGCCAACTTGTTCGTTCTTGTTTCAGATCACATACTGGTGAAAAACCTTTCAAATGTTCACAGTGTGGGAGAGCCTTTGTTTCATCAGGTGTCCTTAAGTCTCACATCCGGACGCATTCTGGCCTCAAGGCTTACAAATGTTTGATTTGTGATGGCACTTTCACTACTAATGGCAGTTTGAAGAGGCATATGTCAACACATAGTGAGGTCCGTCCATTCATGTGCCCCTATTGTCAGAAGACTTTCAAGACTTCTATGAATTGTAAAAAACATATGAAGACACATAGGTAAGAGTCTTTTGACGTCATTTTGAATTTCACTTAGTTACAACCACTTCAATCTTTCTGTAAATGTAGACCTCCTGTGGACTTTGTGCCATGAGGTGATTTAATAACAGTAGAACAGTACAGGGAAACCTCTGCTGCCTATTGGAGAAAAAGTGATGATTCTAAGGCGATGTTGTGTGGAGTCCTGTTGTGCTTTTTGTTTTTGGACACAGATGAATTATTTGAATGAAAAGAGGTTGATATGTGGTTTCAGCATAGAACATTTCCCAGGTCAGCTATAAAATGCAAAGTACATTTATCTTCATTCTGTCCAAGTATCTACCTAATTCAGATGGACTGCAGCAGTTCAAAGAGACCTCACCTCCTCCTTGAGGGCAAATAGGGACTGGCAATAAATGCTGGCCCAGCCAGCGATGCCCACATCCCATGAAATGAGTAATTTTTAAAAAAACCTTAAACTTTGACCTGAATTTGAAGCAGCATGTCATATTTTATGTTCCCAAATCTTATAATCTTTTGAGTCAGATGAACAGTTGATGGAGCAGTTTTGTGTATGTACTCAAACACATCCATGAGTTGAGTTGGAGCCAGCCCATTTTACTTACGGTGTTATAAACAGCATGGACTGCATGCTTTCATTTGATTAGTTGGAGCTGAACAAGTGATCCAGAGCCATTTTTTTTTTAACTAACAACGATTCAGATGATGGAAAGTGGATAGCTTTTGTTGAAATTACAATGAAAGAAAGAACTTGCATTTCTGTATGCATTTTGCAGCTGCAAGATGTCCTGAAATGCTAGACAACCAATGCTAGACAAGTAATTTTTTTAGTGCAGCTTGAGGGAAACCTAAGTAGTTGCTTTTAATTCTTGAAGACTAGGGACATACATGCACCTAACTTGGTACAGCTAAAACTTTTCTGATGAAGGTAAAAACAATGAAAACTTAATTTAATTTGTTCTTGAAATGTGAGCAGCATTTATTTCTCATTCACAATTACCCTGCAGGACTTATACATACTGTGCATGTCCGGAGTCTTTTGTAAACTAAACTTGACAGGATTGGCAAATTCTCATCTCTGACCAGTTTTTGGTTTCAGCCTGTAACATCTGGTGATCTAATATGGAATAGTCCAGTAACTTAATCATTAGGCTACTGTAAAAGGGCTTTTTGCTTTTTCTACTTGAGACCAACGTTCTATATCCTGGCAAATTTGCTGAAATTTCTTCTCTACGTAGGTATGAACTTGCACAGCAGATACAGCAGCAGCAGCAACAGCAGGCATCATTAGATGATGATGGCTTAGTTGAACCTATGGAACAGCAATCTGACTCAACTAATGGCCAAACGCAGGCTCACCTTCAACCTGAGGAACTGCAGCCATCTTCGACAGTAAGCAATGATCAACAAACCTTGCTAGGTCTGAGCCAAGAACAAGTTGTGGGATCTCAGCAAACTGGTCTTGGCCAACAGCTTGCAGACCAGCAACTTGTCCAGGATGAAGGTTGGTATAAGTCTAGCAGAAGTTCACACTTTTTAAACATGCTTTTAATATTGCAACCAGTATTGAAGTTTAGAAAGGTCGATAGTTTTTCTTTCTTTGAAAGTAGTGAAAAGTCCAGAATATCTCTGGGCTTATCCCAAACTTTGGCAGGAGATCATTGTATTCTGCATTTAGATCTCTGCCCAACCATTTTGGTGCAGCTCTTCTATGCTCTGTCCAAAGCCTTTTTAGCTTCCTTAAAATGTGGTGCCCAGAATTGGATGAAATACAAGAGTGGGACCAAAAGTGTTTTATTCTTAAGTTCCTGGTTTTCATATTCCATGCTATATTTTTAACATGCTGTCTCCAATATGCTTTATTAACTACTTTGCTAACCTGCCTTGATACCTACAAATGTTTGTGTACTAACCAACTGCCACGGTATCTGTATTTTGCAACCTTGTTAAAATTATGCCATAGCACATGTAATGTCTCTCTTGTCATTCTTCCCTTTAGAATGCATTAGCTCAAAATTTTCTGTCTTGAATCTTATCTGATGTGTTTACCATTCTACCAGCTTGTCTGTCTCCTCGTAAAGCCTTTTACTAGATTCCTTACTCCGTCCACTTCAAAATTTTTGATTTTATTTATTATTGTCACATGTGCCAAGTGACGGTATTATTTTGCATGCTATCCAGGCAAATCATACTTTGCATAAATACATGGGTAATAGAACAGAATATAGAGTAAAGTGTTTCAGTTACAGAGAAGGTGCATAGACAGATTAACTCTAATGTATGAGAGGTCTGTTCATAAGTCTGATAACAGCAGGGAAGAAGCTGTTCTTGTATCTGTTGGTTCATGTTTTCAAACTTTTGGATCTTTTTCCCGATGGAAGAGGGTAGAGGAAAGTATAACACGAGTGGGAGGGGTCTTTGATTATGTTAGCTGCTTTACCCAGGCAGAGAGAAATAAAGACTGAGTTAGTGGAAGGGAGGCTGGTTTGTGTAATACATTGGGCTGCATTCACAACTCTTTTCGTAATTTCTTGCAATCTTGGGCAGAGCAGTTGCCATACCAAGCTGTGATGCATCTGGATAGGATGCTTTCTATGGTGCATCTATAAAAATTGGTAAGATTTATTATCGACATGTTGAATTATTTTAGCCTTCTGCGGAAGTACATGCATTGGGTGTGCTTTCTTGACTGTAGCAACCATGTGGATGGACTGGGAGAGATTTGTGGTGATATTTACTCTCAGGAGCTTGAAGCACTTGACCATCTCCACCTTGGCATTTGTGTCTTCTACTAATTTTGAAATTGCTATGATCCTCAAATTCAAGTCATTATTGAATATAAATGACAGGAGGTGCTTTTGTGCTGGACCATGGGGAAACAACACCAAATGCCTCCCACTCTAATCTGAACAACAGCCATTCGTTCCAACTTTATTTTCAGTCCCTCAGCCAATTTTGTGTCTGTCTTGGATCATAGGGTATATCCAAGCAATTCTTTTGGATTCAGTTAAATATAATTAAGAGAAGACTCGACAACCACAATTTGCTTAAATGTGATGATAAGAGTAACAAATGGAAAGGAAAGGAGAAAAAGCAACCAGTCTCACTCCCTGCTGCCCGTCGGGGATCCCTTGATCGACAGCTGTCAGGAGGCTTCGGTTTGTTCCTGGCTCTGTTTGTGATCCTGGCCTGAGGCGAACTCCAATGCTCGGAATGAAACTCTGTTTCTTATACAGTTTAACAAACAGTATGGAAACAGCTACAGAACACAAACAAGTTGCTGTTGCCATCCTCGGTTAGTAAAGGAATGTCTGCAGGACTCCTTCAAGGTCATGCAGCTGTCGAATATCATCAATCACTTTAGTTCTTCAGCCCATCATATGCAGTGTCCATGCTATTATTGTCCCTTTTACCACATGGACCTCAATTTTGCTTAAAACCTGATATGTGTACTTGATCAAATCCATTTTGAAAAAAACATTTGCAAAGCATCAACTGCCTTCTCCATTACCTTATGAAAAAACTCAATCAGATTAGTCAAACTTCATCACTGTAAATATATAATATTCCTTTTGCTCATTTTATTAAAATAAAAGTTTATTATAATTTTAAGGTTTCAAAAGTTTCAAGTGTAATTTAGCTTCTGTTTATTTGGTAGACTTGAATCATTGATATCTGTTGTTAATTATTTAATGAAAATATACTTTTCAGCAACTATATAGTCTATCTAAATTTTAACGTAGCACAATACCCTGTTAATACATAGTCAATAAGAAATCCAATATCCCTTAATCAGCCAGTGGTGAGAATGTGGAACTCACAATCATGTGGAGCAGTTGGAAAGAATAGTGTACATTCTCTTAAGGGAATGCTGGGTAGAAAAAGAGGAAGGAGGAAAAAGGACAGGCTGATAGAGCTAATTAGGAGAAAACTCATATGGAGTGTAAAAAGTGGCAGACATTCTATGCAATAATTACGACATTACAGCAAAAGCCAATCAAAACTGAATTGAAGTAGTTCTCACAACAGTTCTGAAATTATATATTTTGCTGTCTGTCTGGCTTTGTTCTCCATCCCATAACCCTCCTTTTCTCTCTCCATTGTGATGTATGTATGTCAAGTCCCAATATTATCAAACATTTGAGCCTGTCTATTAAATTGGCTCAGGACGTTAATTTGTACCAATCCATACCACTAGATGGTGATGGAGAGACTGACATGCTCCTCCTCATTTCTGTTTGAATCACATTATACAATGGTTAATCAGAGAAGCATTGACAGTAATTCCATGTCCTTCGCAATCCCTTGACACCTAGTTTCTGGATGAGAAAATATTAACTCTTTTAAGCTGGTATTTTTAGTCTTCCCGGCATTACCTTCCTTCAGCAGCAACGAATCCACATTTGCAAGTTAGCCTGAATTTATAGAATTGAAACAAATACTTAGTTTAAACTGGTCCATGCCCATGCTTATGCTTGACATGTGGCTCTACTCTGCCTACTAGATCTATCCACACTGACATGTCTTTCTAGATCTGATTTTGCTGCTGGTTGAGAGGTGCAAAAATATCCTAGGTTGACTGATTTGTTATTTTCATTTAGTTTTTGGGAAATGCTTTTCATTTTCTCCTTGGAGCTTTGGAATTCTGATGTGAAAATATCAGGCGTAATTTTGATTCCTTCTCATCTCTGGTGCACACAAATGGAGTTCAAAAGTGCTTTGCCAATACGCCACAAAAAAAAGTTATCAAATAAAGTAATATGTAAATTTTACTAAACAGTGCACCAAAATAACTTAACATGATGAGCATAAATTGAGAATGTGGAAACAAAGATCAATGTGCCTACAGCTTTTCCAATCATTTAAAGTAATTTTAAATACTTTTACATCTATTTCTACTTAGTTTAAATAACTTTAAAGAATAATAATATAATTATCATACAATAACTATCCCATTTACAACTGCTTTATTACAAAACCTTATTTACATTTAATTAAAGGTATTTTTGTTTTTATCAACATCCCACCTTGATATAGTTGAACATATTCATTGGTACTACATATAACGGTAGCTTTTTCTGCATAAACAATGCAACGACTAAGGCTGTATTCAAATGCTGTATTGTGAGATCCACACAACATGAAGAGATGCATTTGAAGAAGAAAGTTAAGTACCTGAAGGATAAAGAAGGAGATGAATGTATAGATACGGTGAGATGACAAAGGGTGGGCAGAACTCAAATGGAACGTAAACACCAGCTTAGTCCAACTGGACCAAATAGTTGTATCTATGCCATAAGTTCTATGTAATACATATTCTTGAATTTTTTTTTACTTTGATCTGCCTTCACAAACAATATCAAATTGATTGTTTTGTTTGGTATTTATTTTCCTATTCTAGATGCCTTTGTGACAACACAGCAGAATATCAGCCAGTTTGATCAACAAACTATAACACAGCAGACGTTTGATCAACAGAGCCTGGCCCAAGGTTGTAGTTAAGATCAATTTGGTGGTCAATAATTGGAACTTTATTTGAATTCCTCTAGTAATTGTTGGAAATGTGTGCTTTGATTTAAATGTGAATTAAAACATTGAACAAAGTTATACTGCACATTGTTTTTGGTTAGCATGCCTTGAACTACACCCCTCCTTCAACCCAACAACGAAGGGGATGCTAGTTCATGGTTCTGATGAAACAATCTATACTGCATTGTAACCTTGAATTGAGCAGTTTAAAAATAGGCTTAACTGTCAGAGTCAGTCGTGAGGACCATGGTCATCATTTCACAATTGTTCAAGTGCTGCATCATTTGGGGTTTTAGTTTTCTGTATTGTCATTGTTTTTCCTGTGTACTAAGGGGCTTTTTGTATTAATTTGGAATTGTAGCACAATGGTTTTGTTACTGGATCAGTAAACCAGATGCCTAGACTAATGATAGAAACATGAGTTTAAATTCCATCATGGCAGCTAGGGAATTTAAATTCTGTTAGTTAAATAAATCTGGAATAAAAGACTAGTACAAGCATCAGTGACCATGAAACTATCAGATTATTGCAAAAACTTGAATGTTTTTAAGGGGAGAAATTCTGTCATCCTTACTCATTCTGGTCTAGTCTATACTAATATGGTTGGCTTTAATTACTATTCCAAAATGGACTAGTAAGCCACTCAGCTAAGTTTAAAAGACAGGACAACACTTTCTTGAAGGCAATTAGGGAAAGGCAGTAAATGCTGACCTAGTCAGGAATGGGAACATCATAAAAATGAATATAAATGATTCATTTCTAATGTTGCAACTTCAAAATATTATTTCAGGCTTTGCAGAATTGGAGTGGTTTATCATTTTCCATGTCTTTATTGGTGTAGTTTTATTTTCCAATACAGTATCCCAATTTCTTAAGTTAATTAAACCAGCTTCTGAGACTGTTTAACATGCCAAGGAATTACAGATGTTTGAAATAGGAACAAAAGTGGAGAGCTCGGCCATCCGGTTTGCTCCGCCATTCATTAAGATCATTCTTGATCTGTCATGCTTTGAATTCCACATTTCCACCTTTTGATTTGCCTATCTGGTGAGACTGTATCCACCTCAGCCTTAAAAAAAAATTCAGTGACAGTTTCCACTGCCCTCTGGAGGTAGAGAGTTCCAAAGTTGCACAACCCTCATGTGAGGAAAACAAAATCTCCTCTCTGACTTAAAAGGGTGGCCTCTATTATTAAATAGTGTCCCCTAGTTCTGGATTTAACAGAACAGGAAACATCCTTTCCACATCCATCTCAGCAAGATCATCCAGTATCTTAAATACTTCAATCAGATCACCCCTCACCATTCAAAATCCTATCTACACTTCCCTCATGAAATGATCTACTTAGTCTAGGTATTAATCTAGTACAGTACATCTGAATTCCCTTCAAATCATTTACATACTTTCTTAAATTAGGACAGCAAAACTTCACACAGCATTCAAGATGTGGTCTCATTAATGCCTTGCATAACTGAATGTTATGACATGTGGTAAACCCCTCTGCAAATTTAAGCCGCAATACAAAAAAGATTCACCCTGTGCTGTAATCTGTTAAAATTCGAGAGGCAAAGAACTGTCCCCAAAATCACTATTTAAAGTCTAACGGAGAATATTAACTGACAAATATTTACAACTCCGTTCTCTTAAACTTACCTTTTGCCTTTCCCTGTACAATACTGGTCCTATAAAACTCCTGATTACGATTTATAAAAAAATCTAATCACGTTTCAAACTAGCCAGCTTTGCCGAGTGGCCTCTGTAGATTTTCCTCTGTCTTTTCTTCATCTTAGGGATTCTGTTTCACAGGTCTTTGATAGATAAGGTACCTTTAAGTGAGCAGATCTTTCTGCAAGCAGTTTCTCTAGTTGTTGGTGCTCGCTGCTCTTTGCCGCTCTGGGTAACTGTTCAAAATGTCCGATATTTATACCACAAAACATCAGGTCATTTCATTGGTTTTAATATTGTCAAAATATTAAGTTTTGTATCTTGGGGCATAATTTAAACTGGCCAAATTCAAATTTGTTTTTGTATCCTGGCAACACAGCTCTTAGCTATTTCGACCAAATGTTACATTGTTACCTTGTTCCGGACTCTTTGTGCTTCTCTAAATCCTTGCTAGCTTTTCAGTTCTCTTAAAGGTACAGTACCCCGTTATACCTTCATAACACTGAAGCAATAACATTTTTCAGAAAAACAAATTGCTGGAGAAACTCAGCACATCTGGCAGCATCTGTGCAGAGAGAAAAACAGTTTACGTTTTGAGTCCAGTGAGCTCCACCCCACCCACCCACCCCCTTCAGAATTGACAGCATCTAGGAAAAGTGGTATTACACTGTTGACAAGAATGAGTGGATAGTTGAGATGGAGCCCAGAGAGGGAGAGAAAAGAAACAAAATAAATGTTAGGCAGACAAAAGGATAGCTGATTGTAAGCCAGGGAAGAAAAAAAAAGACTAGATAGGTGGGATAATGGGAACTATGAATGTATGAAAATGGGATGGCTGTACTGAAAGCAATCTAAATCATAACAGAACCTCAGGTGTAGGGATGGGTACAAGACATGGAATGAAGTGTTCAGACTCTAAAATTATTGAACTCGGTTGGGTCAGGAAGGCTACTAAGTTTCTCTAGCTTGAGCTGAGTCTTGTTGGAGAACTGCAGCAGGCCTGAGACAGAAATGTTGGCATGGGAACATAGTGATGCCTAGAAGTGATAGGCAAATGGAAGCTTGGTGTTCCACAAAGCAGTCACCCAGTCTGTGTTTTGTCTCCATAGTGTGGAGGAGACTGCTGTCTCCTGTCTAGTGTCCTACCCACCTATCTGCTCACTGCTTTTTCCCACTACCCATGTTATCAGCATATACGCCACTTGTTCCTAGATGCTATCCAATCTGAAGATGGTCAGCAGACTCAATATCAACTTTGTTTACTCTCCACAGATGCTGCCAAACCTGTTGAGTATCTCCAGTAATTTATATTTTTGTTTCAGATTTCCAACATCCATAGTTCTTTGTTTGATTCTTACTTTCATGTTTGATTTCTCTGATAGTGAAGGAAAGTGCCATGTTAGTGTTGACTACGTGTTGTATGCATACTAACTGTGATTCATATCCCATCTACCAGTTTATGGTGCATTAGTTTAGAATGGCATTGTGATGGTGCAGATATGATGGGCTGAAGGGCCTGTACCAGTGTTGTACTGTTCTATGTTCAGTGTTCTTGGCACCTGAACACCCAAATTCTGTTGCATGTCAGAAATCTGCAGTCGTCTTCTGTTTAAATTATCTTTTTTTTCCTCCTTCCTATTCAAGTGAATAACTTCACATTTTTCCCACATTGCCCTCTGTTAGGTTTTTGTACACTCACTCAATGTATCTATATCCACCTGCACTTACTTTTTTTCTTCACAACATACTTTCCTACCTTTTGTGTCATCTAATTTTGTATTAGATATCTCCTCAAACATAATAATATGTGTGCTCTGCTTTAGAGCAATATTATTAGACAGGAAGTGACTGAGGAAGGTGACAAAACTATTCATCAGCGATAGGCGTAGAGATCAGTAGAGAGATTTACTATGGAAATTCTAGTGTTTGAGACCATGACAGCTAAAACACAGCTGCCAGTGGTGAGAAGAAAGGAATCAGTAATGCGTAAAGATGTCAAAATTAGATTAACAGAACTCATAAGCAGGAAGTAACTTCAAGACTCCAATTTATAACGTGCGTTTAGATCATGTTTATGAAATGACTGGTGTTTTTTGTGAATTGTAATGTTTTATTTTATTGGATTTGATGGTTCTCTTGTGGCTAGTTATGGTGTCATTGCATTTTTTAAAAGAGTAACAGGATAGAGAAGCATACACAGCTATCACTTAACAACTTGACAAATAATTATTCCACAATGTCATTTAAATATCAATTTTGAATGAGTCAAACAAATGAATTTATTGATTTTATTTTTAACTAGGTTTCACTATCGCTGATAGCTTTGGCCAACAGGGTCAGTTTACAGCTGTGCAACAGTTACAGGACTCCAGTAGCCTGGAGTCACAAGCTCTAACTCCCAGTTACCATCAGCAAAGTCTACTTCATGTGCCAACCACAGACAGCATTAATGTGGTGAGTATTAAATAATTGATTTTTTACACTAAATTCTTCAAGATATGCTTCTTGGTCAATCTTTTGAACTTAACTTTGAGAGCTGACTATTATATGAAAGGTTAATTTATGAAATTGGAAATCAACTGTATAAAAACACAATCTAAAATGGGCCCACTAAAGATTTTAGTATCTACAATATAGTATTTTAAATACCCATTATGATCTACAACAATCATAATGTTGAACTTTTCTTCTGATCATGGAAACGTAATGGTACAGATGGTCATTCAGCCTGTAGAATCTGTCATCTGGATAATTATTTAATACACACATGTCCTGCATTCTATCCTATATAACTACCTGCAAATACGTCACATTCAGGCTAAAATGTGGAAGAGTGACCAGTTTCATTCTGGATAAGTTGGACATCTTAGTGATGTGGTTGAAATGCTGATGAGGCTACTGAAAAGGAGCAGATGTAATCCAAGAATTAAAGTTAGACCATTTAGAAGTAAAGTTAGAAAACACTTTTCCAAACAAGTTGGAACAAATCTGATAGTTCCATTAGAAGATGCTGGTATACTTGGAGACTTTTTTGTGGGATAAGGGTATCCACAGGTATAGAGGTTAGGTGGTTAAATGATATAGGTAATGATCAGCAGTGTCGAATATGGCATTGCAAACATGAAGGACTGAGTAGCCTGCTTCTGTTTCTTTGTTCCTAAATTGTGTTTGGAGTTAAGTAAAGTGTTTGATACGGACAGTTATCTGATGTTTCTCTCTAATATTACCAAGAGTACTCTTTACAGTTCTCTTTTCAGTCTCGTTGCACCAATCCCACTATTATATTCAAATTGAAACAATAGAATGCAATTGGTTTAATTCAGCTTTATTTTGAAAAGAAAGCTCAAATTAAATTTTGACTTTTGAGTGCTGATGGTGAACATGCTGTGAGTCATTATTGGTTCAGTAGAAGGTAGGGATGGAAGAGCTTATTCAAGATTTGGTGGCCAATCATGGATCATACATCTGAGTGCACAGATAAGTAGCAGCTGATGTGCAGACAAACAAGGGCTGAAGTAGACTCCAGCCTGCTCCATCGTTTCATAAAATCATGGCTGAGTTGGTCGTAACCTCAAATCCACATTCCCGTCTACCCTGGTAACATTTATCACCTTGTTCAATAGGGAACTACCAATTTCTGCCTTAAAAATACTTAATGACACTACCTCCATTACTTTTTCCGAAAGAGTTCCGAACACTCGAGATACTCTTTGAGAAGGGATTTTGCCTCATTTGATTGAAATGAGCCACCCTTTCTTTTTTAAACAAGGACTCTTCGTTCCAGATTCTCCCATAAGAATAGACATTCTCTCGATGTTTATGTTTACTCTGTTTAGGATCTTTGAATTTCAGTCAAGTTGTCTCCAACTGTTCGAAACTCCAGCAGATACAAGCTTAACCTATCCAATCTTTCCTCATAAAGCTAATCTACCTATTCCAGGTATTAGTCTTGTAAACTTTTTTGAACTGCTTCCAATGCATTTACATCCTTCTTTAAATATAGTGACTAAAACTGCACACATTTTCCAGATGTAGTCTCACCAGTGCCCTGTGTAATTTATGCACCACCTCTTCCTTACAATCAGTTCTCTCATGATTAAATGACAACATTCCATTGGCTATCCTATTTACTTGACGTACCTGCTTACTGGCCTTTTGCAACTCTTGCACTCGGACACTCAAATTTCTCTGCATTTCAAAACTCTGCAATCTCACACCATTTAGATAATATGCTTCTGTTTATTCCTCTTGCTAAAGCTGTCAATTGCGCATTTTTTCACATTGTACTCCATTTGCCAGGGTCTTTACCTATGCATTTAACCTATCCATATCTTTATTTTGCCCTTTTCACAACTTACTTTCCTATTTTCTTTGTGCTATCAGCAAGTTATGTAACCGTATCTTCCATTCCTTCATCAAAGTTATTTATGTAAATTGTAAACATTTAAAGTTTCAGCATGAATTTCTATGGTACACCTCTTGTCACATCTTTCCCATCAAAACAAAATCCATTTATATCTACGTGTTACTTCCTATTAACCAATATTCTTGTGACCATGCCAATATGCTATCCAGTAATCCATGAACAAAATCCACTGGCTCCCTTTTAACAACATAGCACATTATTTCCTCAAACATATTACATCCAATAGATTGGTCAAGTTGATTTCCCTTTCACAAAACCATGTTGACTCTCCTTGGTTACCTTGAATTATCTGAGTGGCTTGCTATAATTTGTTTAGCAATAATTTTTAATACATTTCCTATGACAGATGTTAAGCCAACTGTGGCCTAAAGTTTCTTTCTCCTGGTCTTCCTCCATTGTTGAATGAAAGACTTATTTTTGCTGTCTTCCAATCGAATGAGACTTTCCCTGAATCTAGAAAGTTTTGGAAATTTAAACCCAATTTGTTTTATTTTCTTGTGGGACATGGGCATCACTGGCTGGCCAGCATTTATTGCCCATCTCCAGTTGCCCTTGAGAACATGGTGATGAGGTGCCGCCTTGAACTGCTGAAATCCACATGCTGTAGGTAAAGCAGTGTTGTATCAACAATCTAACTTGCCATTTTTTTTGAAAGACCCTAGGCTGAAATCCATCAGGACACAGCACTTGTCAGCTTGCTGTCTCAGCATTCTTTCACACACTCAAAATTTCCCCTCCATATTATTATTTTGGTCATTCTTTGCTTTTTTTCTTGCATTCTGTCCAAGCTTCTGACCTGTCACCTGTCTTTGCAAAAATAGATACTTTTACCATATGCTTTAACCTAATTTTCCAATTCACTAAAGCCACCTCAGCTTTGTGTGCTCATCACCGTGATCATCGGCACGGTGGCACAGTGGTTAGCATTGCTGCCTCACAGCGCCTGAGACCCGGGTTCAATTCCCGCCTCAGGCGACTGACTGTGTGGAGTTTGCACATTCTCCCCGTGTCTGCGTGGGTTTCCTCCGGGTGCTCCGGTTTCCTCCCACAGTCCAAAGATGTGCAGGTCAGGTGAATTGGCCATGCTAAATTGCCTGTAGTGTTAGGGACAGAGGTAAATGTAGGGGAATGGGTCTGGGTGGGTTGCGCTTCGGCGGGTCGGTGTGGACATGTTGGGCCGAAGGGCCTGTTTCCACTCTGTAATGTAATGTAATCTAATCTAACCATTGCCCCCATTTTTGAAAATGCCTCGGGAGTTCAGTTCATTCTCCGTCAAGCTGAATGTAAAATTCATTCCCATTATAGTCAGGGTACCTTTATTGTAAGATTGTTCGTTAGTTTCATCTCATTGCATGTTATGTCTAGTATATCTTCCTCGATGGCTGCAGAACATGCTGTGGTAAGAAACTATCCTGAAAATTGTGATGAGGTCTTCACCTACTGTACCTTTGCAGGCCAGAGATAGATGAAAATCTGCTGTGATTATTACTATACCTTTCTGATGAGCTCCCATTTTTTTTCCGTTATGGTTCATTGTGCTGTGTGGTTAGTGTCAGTGAGCTTCCCATAAGTGACCTCTCGCCTTAATCATTTCTCATTTCTGCCCAAGCTATTTTCTATTTCCTGGTTTCCTGAAATTGATCATTCTTCTCTATTGTTTAGGTGAAGCCTGTCCCAATGGTACAGATCCACCTTCCCAATACTGGTGGGAGTGCCCCACTAACTAGAATCCACTTACCCACACCAGCCATTGAGTCACACATTCCTGTCTCTTACTTGATTTGCTTATGCATATTTGCAAGTGGCTCAGTTAATTAGCAGTTAGAAGTGTGTGGTGATACATCTTAGTAGAAAGAACATGGAGATACAATATAAAATAAAGGGTGCTATTCTAAGGTTGTGTAGGAGCAGAGAAATGTGGGTGTATATGTTAAAAAACATTATCACATGGCAAGATATTTGGAGAGAACAGTTAGTAGAGCATACAGTACCTTTTGGATTTATTAGTAGGAATCTAGAGTGCGACACCAAGGATGTTATGCTCACCTTGTGTTCTACATTAATTAGACTTCATCTGGTGTATTGTGTACAGTTTGGGCACTACACTTCAGGATGAGAATATATTGGAAAGAGTGCAGAAGAAGAATGGCTCCAGAGAGGAGAAACTACAGTTATGAAGAAAGTTTGGAGAAGTTGAGACTTTTTTTTTCCTTGGCGAGAAGATGACTCTATGACTATCACACCATGACTAAGACAGTTGAAGGGAAATTTTCAAATCAAGAAGAGACTGGACAGTGTAAAAATGGAGAAACTATTCCCACTTGTAAAAGGATTGAGAATAAGAGGACACAGATTTGAAGTGAATGCAATATGTGCAAAATCTTTTTCTCACAGCCAAGTAGTTGGTGTATAGGATATACTGCTTGGAAGTGTGGTAGAAGCAGGTTCACTTGATTGTTTGTTTATGTTAAAATAACGTTCAGGGCTACAGGGAACTGGGAGGAGGATGGCGCTAAGTCATAATGGTCGTTCAGAGAATTGGTGAAGACGTAATAGGCTGAATGACCTGTGGACCGGATTATTTCAACTAGTTGTTCAATACATTGTAGCCATAAAGTGAACATATTTCTGTTAATGATCTAAATCTCCTTATTGATTAATTACTATATTTCTTTCACTGCCTTCTCTGGGTATGAGGGTGTTCTTTTCTTTGTCGAATCTTTCAGCTTCAGTATTGTGAGACAGATGTAATACTATGCATTTTGGCACAAATAAAAACAATTTCCATTCACTAAGTTTGGAAATCACTTGTTTTGTAATGAAAACTGCAAAATTCAGTAACGAGTGTAATTCAATGTTTTAGTTTCAGTTGATGTGATGACCTTTCATAAGTTTTTTTTTAAAAATGACTTTCATATTTTGTTTGTACACATTCTACAGACGACCCGTTTATTGCATGAGCCGTCATCCGGAAACCTGCATCTTCAAAGCCATCGCTCAACATTCCATTCCGACAGTGAGGACCAAGTTAGACGAACATACAGGTTAGAGTCAGTGAGAGCTTTTTTGTGTGTGTTGGCAGAACTTTCTGTCTTAGTTTATTTTATACTGTTCTGTTCAACTTTCAATGTCATCATTTCGGGTCAATCATAACCTGGCTCAATCGTCAGACATTTGCAGAGAGACATGGGTTCAGGTCAGAATTGATCATATAAGTGCCTCAAGTTTCAATCCATTATTACACTTACGGAAGAAACGGTAAAGCTAGCTGCTAACTTTCTCTTCAAGTGGGCATAGGGGAATTTCTATTGCATGACCTTGAAAAGAACAGGGTTTTCTCCCGGTAAACCCGCAATTGAAGATGCTAAAATTATTCCACATTTTTGGAGAGAATAACCAGGTAATGTTTTCTTCAAAACAGTGTCCCAGCCATTTGCCCAGTGTAGGTCCTACTTCTTTAGCGTAGAAGTTGTGATGCCGGAAACATTGCTGACAACTTACTCAAAGACCCCATTCCGAGATTTGGGATGGGAATCAATGGTTGGCAAAGCAATGGACAGAGACTGCTGCCCTGTTGCACTTCCACCTCCTGTCACTGTTCCAAGGAATTTTCACCAGCCAGTGAACATCAAGTGCGAAATGTAAATTAAAGGCAACACAAACTTTCTAGTAAATGACTGATAACATTTTAAACTTTAAATTAGTGCAATTGGCTATATGCTTATCCTGAATTGTTGATCGCATTTGTATTTGCACTTCTCTTGATCTGTTTTCGGTTTTGTTTTTATGAATTGCTGTTCATCTTGCCCTCCACGTGAAGTAATGCAAAGCCCATGCCACATACTGGGCAGAATCTTTCTCTGCTGAGAAGTGGCATGGTGCACTGAAAAGCTTGCCAGGGCATCACTTGAGTGTCTGAATGGCACATGAGCTTTCTAGTTTGTGGTGTTTTAGAAAAAAAGAAAATCAGAAGGTTCAGGCCACAACTTTGCAGCCTCTGGGCAAGTTTGGAATATATAAGCAATGACACTCAGGCTGTTTTTTTTTCTGCCCCCACATTCAATGCCTGATTCCTCACTTGGTTTGATTCATGGATCAGTAGTTCCTTTATTGTCTACTTTGTCACTAATGTCAGTTCTTAAATTAGCTTTCATCTATGATAGAACGGTACCAGATAATCATGTCTCATTTTTTTCCCTATACCTTCCTGCAAATCTAGAAGAAAGAATTCTATTTATAGAAAATTATTCCTTGAAACTAACCAATGTGTTGATCTTTAAAGAATTTGATGACACTTTCTGTATTCCCAGGTGTGAGTTCTGCACGAAAGGTTTCAAGAAATCAAGCCATCTGAAACAGCATGTACGTTCTCACACTGGCGAAAAACCCTTCAAATGCCTCCAGTGCAGTCGATGTTTCGTCTCCTCAGGAGTTCTGAAAGCTCATCAGCGGACACACACAGGTAGTGGATTGAACAAAAGAATTAACTTCTGTTTATAGCACCTTTTCATCATTTCGGGAGATTTCAAGGTATTCTGCACTTTAGAGATTGAGCAACATCTGACAAGCAGCAATGACATTGCACTTTTTTCTGATGAATTATTAAACATGAGATATAATGATTCAGCTATCTCTTTTCTAATTGTTTTTAAAAATCGTGATGCAATCAATCCAGACATTGGGTTTTATTGAGTTTATTTAATTTACTGAATATGTGTATTTTTAAAATTCTAAATACACTTGCCTCTTTTTTTCCCTTATTTAATAATATTTCTACCATTTCTATCTTCCTTCTATTTACTAAAGCAAAACATTTATTTAGTTTATCTGCTGTCTTTCTGTCATTACTTGTGCAGGTATTATCTGGGTTATTTCTTAATGATCCTATTCCCATTACAGCCCTGTTTTTTTTTATTTTAAATTTTATATTTCTGAAAAATATTTTGTTTAATGTTCCTCACAAATCTAATTTCATGACCATCTCATCATCTTTATCTTTATTTTGTTTTACTTGACTATATTCTTAATGTCTTCTGATTCTCTTGTAGTATTCCAGCTGTGGTCTGACTAATGCATTGTACAGTTTTATCAAAACCTCCCTACCTTTATACTCCATTCCCTTCGAAATAAGGGCCAACATTCCATTTGCCTTCCCTAATGCCTCTGCTCTTAGATGCTAGGTTTTGTTAATCATGGTTGAGGACTCTCCAATCCTCCTATTCTGTAGCTTTCTGCAGTCTTCCTGCATTCAACTCCTCTGTCCTTGCTGACAAAGTGCATAACCTCTCATTTTCCCACATTATAATAAATAACCGTCAACTAGCAGCTTTCAAAATCCTGCAATTCCCTGCCTAAGGACATTGTGGTTTAACCTACAGTATGTAGACTGCAGAGGTTCAAGAAGGCAGCTCACCACCACCACCTTGAGGGCAACAAGGGATAGGCAATAAATACTGTCTGAGGAGCAGGAGAATCGACGTTTTGGGCAAAAGCCTTTCATCAGGAGAAGGGCTTCCTGATGAAGGGCTTTTGCCCAAAACGTTGATTCTCCTGCTTCTTGGATACTACCTGACCTGCTGTGCTTTTCCAGCATCACACACTTGACTCTGACCTCCAGCATCTGCAGTCCTCACTTTCTCCTAATAAAAAATACTGTCCAGCCAGTGACATCAGTACACTCAACTTCCTTATCCACGTTATTAATATGTAGCATAAATATGTGGCCTCAGCGTTAATCCCTGTGGCAATCTACCAGTTACACATTGCATCCTGAAAATGCCCATGTATTCATGCTAACATACTATCTCCAACACCATGGGCTCTTATTAAGTAGTCTAATGTTTAATTTAGCTGTTCTGCGCATTTTATTTTATTTTTGTATGCAATTATTGAGCATTTGGTGAACAGACTTGCCAGTTAGACTTAGACCGATTTTTATGATTTGGGCCTTATTAACATCAGCTAATAGAATTAGAGCTGCTTGCACCGATCAAGTTCCTTACAGACACTTAATTAATCAGGGAGGTAGTAAGTTCATAGGGCAACCAATCTTGATGAGCCTGTGGCAGTCCTTTAAAGGGTAGGGTTAGAAGTGTCATAGAGTCATAGAGATATGCAGCATGGAAACAGACCCTCTCGGTCCAGCCCGTTCATGCCGACCAGATATCCCAATGTAATCTAGTCCCATTTGCCAGCAGTTGTCACATATCCCTCTAAACCCTTCCTATTCATATACCCATACAGATGCCTTTTAAATGTTGCAATTGTATCAGCCTCCACCATTTCCTCTGGCAGCTCATTCCATACATGTACCACCCTCTGTGTGAAAAGGTTGCCCCTTGGGTCTCTTTTATATCTTTCCCCTCTCACCCTGAACCTATGTCCTCTAATTGTGGACTCCCCCAACCCCCCCAAAAAAACCTTGTCTGTTTATCCTATCCATGCCCCTCATGATTTTATAAACCTCTATAAGATCACCCCTCAGCCTCTGACCCTCCAATGTCAAGTGTGGAAGAGAGTGTTGGCTTGCAGTGCAGCATTTTTTTTGTAGCTTCCAAAAACGACTTGAGGAACTTGGCAAATAGGCGAATAGGACTTGCTTCTAGTTTTACTTCACTGCAAGAAAGGAGTCATTAAATACTGCTATTGGAATTGGAGTCTTGGGTTGTATATTCTTTCCGACTTTTGCCCATGTCATCTGTTACTGTTTGTAATTGGAACTCTAGTCAACTATGTTGAGGTCCACCTAAAAAAGGGTTGGGCTTCTGCATGTTTCTGGTCACCCTGGCTTTAGGAGCAAGTTGAGTGGTAGCAAGGCATAAATTGGGCCCAATTTGTCTGAGTTTGAATCAGATGTAATAAGAAGTACAAACGTTTGAAAAAAAGTCAAGTAAATAGAAATATCTGCCAATCTGAACAGTGACTGGTTTATTCACTTGGAAACTAAATTGAGACAAAATGACTGACCCTGACATGTATCAAAAGAAGATGTCAAAATTATTTCATAGTAACCTTGGAAGGTTAATTGAATATATACAAAGTTGCAGAGAATTGGGCCTATTTGGAGAATTCTTTCAGAGTGCTAGAATGGTGCGGTGGGTTGAATGGTCTGCACAATTTTATGTGATTTTGATTTTGGTTTTTAACTCCTGTAATGTGACATTAGCAATAATAAGATCAACACCAGCTTAAATTTTGTCAATGGTTTTGATTCAAATGAACATTTAACATTTATAGATGTCTGGAAATATGTCTCCATATGTTTAAAGGTATCAAAGCTTTCAAATGCACTGTTTGTGATGCCACCTTTACTACCAATGGGAGCCTAACAAGGCACATGGTAATTCATACCAGTCTGAGACCATTTAAGTGCCCATTCTGTGATGATACTTTCCGAACATCACTTCACTGCAAGAGGCACATGAAGATTCATCAAGTAACGGTAGGAGTTGGAGGTATGGAGTGCTTTATCTGTAAACACCAAGTCGTAGCCTGTATTTTATGTAAAGACAGGATGTACAATGAAACATTCATCATCTATACTCTTTTTATCCACACTCTTCATTTGAACCAGTAATATTCTGAAGGGACTTGACAGGGGAGATACTGAAAGTAAGTTTACTGCATGAATATCCTTGAATTCGGAGCCATGGTCTCTGGATAAGACATCATTCCTTTAGAATGATGATCTGAAGAAATACATTCACTTAGAGGGTTATGAATCTACAATATTGTCTACTGCAGTGAAATACAGATCCTTAGTTATTACATAAATGAATGTCTGAGGTAGATAGATGGTTGGTGTCTGGGAATCCAGACTTATGAAGATCAAGCAGAAAAGTGAAGTTGAGTTTGAAAATCAGCCATGACCATTTTGAATGTGGAGCATGCTCAAGGGAACATATGGTCTCTGCTCCAATTTCTTCGTTGCCTCTCTCTAATTGCCCTCGAGAATATGAGACACCATTTTGAACTGGTGCAATCCATTTGGGTAAACGTACATCCACAGTGTTATTAGGAAGAGTTCCAGGGTTTTCAGCCAGCAACAGTGAAGGGTAGCAAAAGATTCCAAGTTAAGCTGGTATGTGGATTGGAAGGAAAGTTGCAGGTGGTGGTGTTCGTATGCACCAGATGCCCTTGTTCTCAAGGTCTGTGAAGTCATGGTTTTGGATGGTGCTGGCGAAACACCATCTTGGATTGTGTACACAGTACTGCATCAATAGAGTGGAGAAAATAAGTACTTAAGGTAGTGGATGTAGGTTTGCTTGCTGAGCTGGAAGGTTTGTTTTCAGATATTTTGTCACCATACTAGCTAACATCTTCAGTGAGCCTCTGGATGAAGCACTGGTAGTGTAGCCCGCTTTCTATTTATATGTTTGGGTTTCCTTGGGTTGGTAATATCATTTCCTGTGGTGATGTCATTTTCATCGGTGATGTCACTTCCCATTCTTTTTCTTGGGGTGGTAAATGGGATCCAAGTAAAAGTGTTTGTTGATAGAGTTCCGGTTAGAATGCCATGCTTCTAGGAATTCTTGTGTGTGTCTCTGTTTAGCTTGTCCTCGGATGGATGTGTTGTCCCAGTCGAAGTGATGTCCTTCCTCATCTGTATGCAAGGATACTAGTGAACGTGACGAAGCTGCATTAGAACATTATTTCAACACACCACCACACACTGCAGCTCAGAGGAACTATGCAGAGCAGAGGAAAATCACCTATACAGTGTATTCAAAAAGAATGGGTACCCAATGAACACAGTCCACCGATTTCTCAGCGACAAACCCAAACAAGCAGACAAAACGCATTCAGAAACCCTAGCCACCAATATCAAAGACATCTTGGAAATGACTGCCAGACTACTCAGACCCCTTGGCATCATGGTAGCCCACAAACCCACTAACACACCAAAACAGCAGCTAATGAACTTGAAAGACCTTACACAGACAACAAGCAAAACTAACGTATTTTACAAAATACCTTGCAAGAACTGTAACAAAGACTACATTGGACAAACGAGCAGAAAATTAGCCACCAGGATACATGAACATCAACTCGCCACACAAAGACATAACCTACTCTCACTATTATCCTTGCATACGGATGAGAAAAGACACTACTTCAACTGGGACAACACATTCATCCTAGGACAAGTCAAACCGAGACATGCACAAGAATTCTGGGAAGCATGGCGTTCCAACTCTATCAACAAACGCATTGACTTGGATCCCATTTACCACCCTCTGAGAAAAAGGATGGGAAATGACATCACCATAGGAAATGACGTCCCCACAACAAATGGCATCACCAACCCAAAGAAACCCAAACACATAAGTAGAAAGTGGCTACACCACCAGTGCCTCATCCGGAGGCTCACTGAAGATGTTAACTAAAATGGTGACGAAACGTCCAAAAACGAACCTTCCAGCTCAGGGAGCAAACCTACATCCAGAACCTCAACCTGAGCTACAAATCCTCTCAAAACTTGCTGATTTAAGGCAGTGGATTGGGTGCCACAAAAATTGCCGACTACGAAATATCTATGTTTGTGATTACTCACTTGTAAACTCATTAAAGTTCACAAAGCACCACTTACTCTTCCCACTTTAATTACTGTTACAACTAACCTAATTACACTGTTATTCATCCACCTGGTTTAATATTGGCTCAGAATTGTTACTTTGCTTTATTGTAGCCATGCAAGCATTTTTCCTGCTTCCAAATTGGATTGTAGGAACCAAATGAGAGTTGCAGCAACATGATAATTAATGGAGTTTTGGATTTTTTGAACAATGGTTGATAAAGAATGGAAAAGAAATGGAAAAATGGATAACAGCACCTTGCGTTAGGTGCCATTTTTAGTTTAAGATTAAAGAACATTTGATGTTACGAATATCACAGTAATAAAGATTATTTTGATTAGCTTTATTACTGTAAAAATATATATTTGGCCTTTTATGCTTGAACTGGAAAGCAGCCAATTTGTTAGACCCACCATTCCCTGAGTCTGTCTGCTGTCTATACTTTAACTGGTTTTTATCATTGGTAATGAGGTTGAAATCTCTTTCATCTGTGATATAAGAACTTTTTTTCTCCTTGTCTTATCATCTAGATGAAGATGATGAAAATCTAGAAAGGCCTGTTGTGCGAAGGTCACGGATTGGAATCATCACATTTACAGATGAGGAGACAGCGGAATTAGCCAAAACTGAAACACGATTAGATGCCACTGTTTCGGAAAAAGTATTAGTCCAATCAGCAGCAGAGAAAGATCGAGTCAGTGAAATCAAGGATAAGAGTACAGAGGTGGAAGAAGAGCCTAAACATGCAAATCAATGCACATTTTGCACAAAGAGTTTCAAAAAGCCTAGTGACTTAGTTAGGTGAGAATTGACATTTTTTTTGTTTAAGTTTCTATTCTGAAACATCATTTTTCTGTACATATTTGTCTCCTTCCCTCCTCTCCTTTTGCTGTTGCACTTTGCTGTGCAAATATGAACCTAAGCATCCAGTTGACTCCATTATAAATCTTGACTACTTTTAATTTGAAAAATTGTAGACTTGCCTGTCTCTCTCATAGTTTAATCCTCACTACAGGATTGGAACATATATTCTAGGCCGACTCACTCATTTCATATCTGATAGTTCCAGTGGTTCAGGTGGAAGGCGAAGGTCCAATGATCAATTCGAGGAGAGTGAGGAACTCTTCTAAGATCCCAGTTAATGTTTGTTTTACAACTGATGCTGTTAAAAACAGATTTGTTTCTTTGCTCTGTACAAGATTTAGTCATTTTGAAAATGGCAGCTACATTTGCTTACATCGCACTAGTTCAAGCTAATTTGTTATATGCAAGCTTCTCTGGGGACTTCGGATTATGCATAAACCTAGATGTCTCTTCTTTATGTTTATGTCCTGCAACATCTTAACTTTAGCCTGACTGTTCCAGAGAAGAGGTGGGCAGAGGTGAGGGAGGATAATTTAAAGATGTTGACCTGCATTATTGCCAGTTTGTATCCTTATATTCTGTTAAGGGAGACAGCTACCTGTTCACCCACTCAAAGCAATAGAGCTCAGCAGTGGGGGAATAATAAAATTAGCGCTGATTTGAATCTTGACCATACAGATTGAATTGAATTCTAGTTACTTATTTATATGGTGGTGTAGTTCAACATAACATGAGTTTGCAAAATCCTACTCTAGTTCTTGGTACTTGAAACCCATGATATGAAATTGATTGTTATGAGGCAACATTTGGAATAAATCCTAGTTTAGTTTGTTCATGAGAGGTGGATGTTGCTGACAATGTCACACATGTTTTTTTTTCCATCCCTTCCCTGGTTGCCTTTAAGGGATAGTGATGAACTGTTTTTGAATAGATAGACTCTTGAAAGTGAAATGAAAGTCACCATAGTCCCAGAGAACCGTAGACACTCTCATTACAAAGAGGGCACTCGTGGTGATTTTAATTTGAAGGTCACTATGCCTCAGGTGAAGGATGAGGTTGAGAAAGCAGCGCCTTCATGGTATCCTGAGCCAGCATTAGACTCACTCTGCATTGCAGACCAGCCATACAGTTAATTGAACTAACTGACCCCCTAGATGGACTGTTATCATGCAGTTGACTGTTCTGAGGAGTGATTTTTGCTTCAACTAAGTGCCAAAGTGCAAAGCACTCCATTCCTAAGTCTTATTAGGTTTGATTGAGGTAAACACAAAACCCATACAAAAAAGAAGGGGAAAAATGACTTAAAGATAAACTTACAATACCTTTTAAATAATGTTCTCTAACTACCACTAGGAATTACTTTTGTGATTTTGAAGTTTGCATACATTCCCAAATAATGTTTAACACAATTTTAAAAAAAGTTCAATCAATGGTATATTGAGGTGAATGCTCATCTTTGCATCCCCTTTTCAAGAATTAAGAGAAATTTTCAGCTGACAAACTGATACTGAAACAAAGGCTGAACAGTACTCCAATGCCAGGAAGAGTTTTGTTTTAAAATTAAGTATTTGAGAGATTAATTCAAAGTAATTATGGAAAATAATGGACAAGAAATTTCCATTCTTGCTCTCTTTTTTTCTTTTTTTGTTCTTCTAGTTATAATGTTCACTTGTCTTTTCTGGGTTCTATACCTACAAGTTAATCAAGAGAAGAAAGATATTTCTTAATTCCCATCTTTAACCTTTTTTCCCTTTTTTTTTTGTTCAGATCCGAAAGCATTTGCCAAAAAGTTGCAATGTCAAACTAGCAATCTCTCTGATACCCAAAAATAATATTTGGGAAACTCTCCTTCTATCCATCAATATTTAAACTGCCTTTATTGCTAAGACTATGCTCCAGTGGAATGGAGCGAATGTTAATTGTATAGGTGCTAGCCTGTTTAATTGGCTTGAAATTTGAAACAAATTGTTGATAAAATATTTACTTAAATCCTAGAATCCCTACAGTGTGGAAACAGGCCCTTTGGCCCAACAAGTCCACACCGACCCTCCTAAGAGTAACCCACCCAGACCTATTCCCCTACCCTATTACTCTACATTTACCCTGACTAATGCACCTAACCTACACATCCCTGAACACTGAGTAATTTAGTATGGCCAATTCACCTAATCTACACATCTTTGCATTGTGGGAGGAAACTGGAGCACCCGGAGGAAACCCACGCAGATACGGGAAGAATGTAACAGTTGCCCGAGGGAGGAATCGAACCCGGGTCCCTGGCGCTGTGAGGCAGCATTGCTAGCCACTGTGCTGCCCCCTAATGTTTTAAAAATCATATGCCTATTTAATTTATATTTGGTGAAGACAAGTTAATATTATGACATTAATTCTCCATCCTGTCATCAAATGAACAAATTAATCTTTAGTGATTAATATACCCAATTACCTCTGTTTCTTAGACCCAGTAAAATGATTGTAATTATAATCATTTCTAGTTTACAAAGAAATTAAATAATGAGCTAACTCAGAGGAGAAAGAATATTTTCTTCTGCAAATTGACCAATAAACTAAGTTCTGTGGTAATTCCTCTGATCTTTGTAAATAAGACTAACTTATTTGTGTTTTTTTAAAAGAAATTGGAATATTCTGTTTTTTAATCAATCTGTGCAGATATTTTATGATATAACTCCAGAATATATGGAACTTGAACCCTGGCCTTCCTGACTCAGAGGTAGGGACACTACCAGTGTGTCACAGCTCCCAACCTTAAATAGCACAATGCTATAGATGTCTGCCTGCTGGAAAATAATTTGGAGAAATCCAGCACCTATTTGACTTGGGTCCAATTATCCTCATCACCCATTTCACAGGTCTTTACAAACCTCTACTTTTTTAAAATAAAAGCCTCAGCGAATCATAGAATTCTTGCTTATTTTGTCTCTTTCTTTATATTGTTTCTAAGGGGTCTGAAACAAATGTCGGCTAAAACTTGGACATCAAGGATTACCTATTCGGGCAACAACTTTAAAGCATAACGTCCAATGGCACAAAAGGAGCCCATTCAGTCTATTATGCATATGCTAGCTCATTTGAAGAAGCTAATTAATTACTTCCCCCACCTTCCTAAAGGCTTTCTTTCCCATAGTCCTACAGTTATTTATCTTACCGCAGTCACTCAAATCGGCCTAAATAAAGATTTTTGATGGCTTGAAGCCATTTTAGCTGTGATGTGTGCCTATAGATTATGGATTTAAATCTCAGACATACATAGGGAAAGAATTGGCTGCAGTTAAAGCTGAGTATTTATAGTGGTGCACCACACAAACTTGTTCCAATTTGATGCTAGTTGTCAGTTGCATTCAAAATAGTGCCCTCACATCCTGATCAAATTTCTCTGAAAGTTAACATTTTCATGAAATGTTATTCTTCGCTAGGCATCAATATGAATGCACACTGACTGTTCTGACTTGTGCACAGTATTTTTAAAAATTTATAGCTTGTTATCCCATTTCACATTGCTCCCTTTTCTGAAATATATTTCTCCTTATTCATTTATGTTCTTTTTTTTTAACTTTCCTTTTATGATTTCTGACTTCCTTTTTATCTTTGGTAACTTTACTGCATCTTTTACCCATGTGTTCTGTTTTCTGTGCATTGCTCTTTTATTGTGTTTCTAAAGTCATGTGATATGCAGCATGATCAGAATTGCTACTGACAGCATTGTAATTTGACTGCTGAGGTTAAAAATCTCTTGCTTTTTCTGGAGTCATGTAGCAGCAGTCCAAAATATCTTACCCAGGCTTCTCCTTTTGTCGTCATAACTCCAGGTGTGTCTGCCATATACTCCTATTATTTTTATAGTTTTTTTCTAGGTTTGTCACAGAACTTCATGTCATTGGAGAAGCTGTAACATTGAATTGCCAGTGCGAGTCTAATCAGAAGCATGAATGAAGAATTTTTGTTTCATTTTAAAGCGACATTTTATTATCACTTTTGCAAATTACTCTGGAGATAATGAATGGGTGGGGAGGCATTAGCTGCGTTCTTTTGTATTTTTGCTGATACTTCCCAATAATGAGTTTCTTAAAATTTATGAACTCTCATGAAACAAAAGCGTTCTTTAAACAAATATGTTTAAAAGAATCTAATATCTAGCTAACTGATTTAAAACATAAGTCTTTTGATTGCAGGTTTTTTTTTCAAAAGTTAGCTTTCTTCCTAAAACTTGAACTATTTGCAATTTATTGTTTAAACTGAGGTGGTAAAATGTACCTTTTCATCCTACATAGACATATACGAATTCATACTGGAGAGAAGCCATTTAAGTGTGATGAATGTGGGAAGAGTTTTACAGTCAAGTCTACACTGGACTGTCATTTAAAAACCCACACAGGTTGGTGATGGCATTTTAAAAATTAAGTTTTTGAACAGAGAGAGGAGAATGAGAGCTATTCCCAATGATGGAAACCATGAAACAGGGTGACAATTTACCATAAATAAAAAGAAAAAAATGGAAGTTGGAAAATATCAGCAGGTTAAGTAAATTCTGTAGAGAGAACCTGAAGTAATGTTTCAGATTGATGTTTTATTGTGAGGACTGAAGAGAAATAGAAATGCAATTGTTCTTAAATTAGTGGAAAGTTAGGGAGCAAGAAGACCAAAGGATAAAAATAGGATGAAAGGCAGAGATTAACAAAAACCGATGCAGCAACCAAAAAATGTAGTAATAAACATAGTGAAGAATCAAAGGGTGTGTCCAAAGATAAATTGCTGGAGAAATTTAGCAGGTCTGGCAGCATCTGTGGTGAGAAAGCAGAGTTAACGTTTCGAGTCCACTGACCTTTCAGGCTTTAGAAGGCTCTGAAGAAGGGTCATTGGACTCAGAAGGTTAACTCTTATTTTCTCTCCATAGATGTGGCCAGACATGCTGCGTTACTTCAGCAATTTCTGCTTCTGTTTCAGATTTCCAATTTCTGCAGTTCTTTGCTTTATTTATTAAAAGATGCCTCCAAATGAGGTATGAATTGCTACATAGCCATCTGAATACATGAACAGAGAAGAAAAGAAACAAACAAAGATGTATCCAGCAAGACAAAAAAAAAGATAAAGGTGAAATAAAAAGGAGTGAGAGTTTATGATGTAATGATTTTGAACTCTCTGGACTCCACATGCACCTATCTTGCTGATTGCTTTAATTTATTTTTGATTTTGCTCATTTGTTTTTGACTGACACAGCTGTCCCAAGCATACACCTCAACATGCCTTAATTTAATTCCCATTTAAACTAAATCTGATTTGCAACTTTCCCCACGAAAAATATACATTTTCTCTATCCTTCAAAAGGCATCTACAAAATCCATTCAAGCTGGAGATTAATTGATAATTATAAGACTTACTTACTTTGTTAGGAAAGACTGCTAAAAGGGATGGAGCATTGGCAGGATAAGTGGAAGTATGATATTGATAGGCCACATTAACATAAATGTAAGATTGGGTCAAAAAGTAAATTGCAAGTTTGGTTCCTGCACCACAATACAGGGTGATCAATTTAAGTACCCCAACCCCACAGTGATTTTTTAAGAAAGGTTCTGCTTTTTCTACACTCACTCCTACATTGCTACAAGATCCAGAAGCTTGCAGCAGCTATTTTTCTCCCCTCCCACTTTTCATCTTTCTGAATATCAACCTGGAATTCTACAATGTCCTAGCTGGCCTGAAGGAAATGTGTTGGCATACAGCCTGCAGGCGGATCAGCCCTTATAGATTCAAAGCTAATTGAATGTACCTTCAGTTGTAAATATCTTGTTTATGCAGGGTTCTGATGCCTTTTGGTACACCAATAAAATAACTTGGCATTCAGTTGGCACCTGTGCTGTTATTGATACTATGTAGATGTGAGAATTTGATTATTTTTAGCTTTATAATTATATAATTCAAGAACTTGCACCTAAAAGGTATCTGATGCAAGGGTTAATTCACCAGTAAATCAGTAAAGTTCAAACAGGCTAGAAATGGGCAGATTCAAATCTGCCACAGCTCAAAAGTTATCTATACTTCTCTTGGAACCTGAGCTGTAGACAATGTCATACCTTTATATCACTGAGGCAGTAGAGACTGGCAGAATGCACTAATTAATTTTGGCCTACGCTGGAATGTACTGAGAACAGCCTCACTAAAGCTGGCGATATTGTTTGTAGCGAAGTATTCATTAGATAAGATGGCATGGAAGGGAGGAGAAACGATTATACTATGTAATTCTGCATTTTTCTTAAATCCTCTCAAATCTGAATAATTCATGACAGTGGTGCATCATTTGTGAAGTTAATAGCAAATTAGAAAATTCAGCATGCCTCCCATTACAAGGTTATTCAAAAAAAATCTTTGGCAGTGATCTTTAAATATTCGGGTGTCTATCAGTTTTTGATTTATGTGTGCATATATTTTTGCTCTTAGTGACTTGGAAAATTTACTTTTTTGAAATTCAGGTCAGAAGCACTTCAAATGCCACGTATGCAGCTCTCCATTCTCAACAAAAGGTAGCCTAAAAGTTCACATGCGACTGCACACAGGAGCAAAGCCTTTTAAATGCCCACATTGTGATGTGCGTTTCCGAACTTCAGGGCATAGAAAGAGTCACATACAATCTCACTTTAAGCCCACACCACTGCCAAAAAAAATTCGGAAGCCTGCGACACGTCAAACAACAGAAAGCTTACAGCCGGTAAACTTGCTGACCACTGCAAATGTTTACATCACGAACAATGGAGTTCTTACCAGCCAGTTTGATCAGAACCTTCTCCAACAGGGATTAGTTGGTCAAGCTATTCTTCCTGTTTCGGTGTCAGGTAATGTTTTTAATGATTAATTATTTCAATATTTAACTTTTTTTTAATTACCACACTGAAAACTGTTATGGACTAGGCCAGACCACTCAAATCATTCTTAAGCAGCACCCTAGACCATAACTTTGCAATTTGTTTCAGAAAGTGTACAGTGAAAATTACCCAGATTAAGTTAGCGAGGTTGACTACCAGGTTTAAAACGGACAAAACAAAGTTATTCACAAAATTACACAATGAAACATAAAGAACAGAATAAAGAACCCCTACAGAACTCAGTCTATCCAAAGTATGATGTTCCGAATATACACAACAGTCCCAATAAGCAAATCTCCTTTAAAAATCAGTACGAAAAAGGGTCAGATGCTTACAGGTTGAAATTAGAAGAGCAGAGAGAGAGAGAGAGTTTGTATCCACACAGCTCACTGTTGAACTCCCAACCAGTTCTGGATTGAACTAAACTGGTCAGCTTGAGAGCTGATCACTTACCTTTCATTCTACAGGTCACTTCTAAAACATGACCAATTTGGCCTGAAGTCTCATCTGTTCACGTATAAACAAAATGCCTCTCAACATCCTTTTCTTCTCTGTACCAAACCAGTCTGATCGGAGCCCAAGAGGTTTATTACCCTTCTGAAAAAAAGATCAAGGACAGAGTATCCTTGAGCCAAGGAACAGCATTTACTAAATAAAGGACTAGCTTTGAGACACGTCTCTCCCTTAAAAAGGTATGAACCATCAATACCAAAAGATGGCTTCATTTTTAACCCTTTAAAAACCCAATTAGTAGTCTAAACACACATATATACTATACGAACTATAACATGCACAACCACGTACAAATTCAGGCCGCTGTACACCCACCACCGAATGTCTCTGTATCTCATATGAGCCTCGATAATGCATCAGCAATCACGTTTTCACAACCTGCCACATGCACAATTGTCAAACTGAATGGCTGCAACAACAAGCTCAACAGGCTAGCATTTTTGTCCTTAAATTTTTCCACAGATGTCAATGGGTTATGATCAGTGTATACGATTGTCTCAGATGCATTGCTGGTAATATAATCACTGAAATGTTGTAATGCCACTACCAAGCTTAAAATCTCTTTCTCCACCGTTGAATATTTCTGTTGATGAACGTTCAACTTCCTGGAAAAATACCCGATGGGTCTTTCTATTCCAGTGTCATTCTCCTGCAGGAGCACTGCACTGACACCCACATCACTGGCAACAATAGCCACCTTGAAAGACTTTGTGTAATCTGTTGTGGCTAATACTGGGGCAGTGGTTAACAGTTTTTAGTCTGTGAAATGTCTTTTGACAGTCCGCTGTCCACTGAAACTACTTGCCCTTTTTTAACAATTCAGTGAGTGGAGCAGCCATACTGTTAAAGTATGGCACAAACTTTTTTGGTAACATCCACTCAATCCCAGGAACTGTATTACTGCTTTTTTCGTCGACAGTGTGGGAAATTCCCCAATTAATTATGTTTTTGCATCTCGTGGGGCCATTTGTCCATGTCCAATAACATGGCCCAGGGAGGTGACTTAGGCTTTGGCAAATTCACTTTTAGTTAGAATTACCACCAAGCCTGCCTTCCGAAGTCGATCGGACAAGTCTGATAAATGCTGTAAATGTTCCTTCCATGAGTGAGTAAAGACTACCAGGTCATCAGTATACACTATACAGTTGGGTAATCAGGCGATGACCTCATTAGTCAGTCTCTGAAATGTGACTGGAGTGTTTTTCATACCAAATGGCATGACTTTGAACTGATCTAGTCTATTTGGTGTTACGAAAGCTGAAATCGTTTTTGCTCTTTCTGACAGCGGTACTTGCCAGTAGCCTCTGAGCAAGTCCAACTTAGAAATGTGAGTTGCTTGTCCCACTTTTTCGTCACAGTCTTGCAACTGTGGAATTGGATATACATTAATCTTTGTAACAGTGTTGACTTTGTGATAGTCCACACATAACCGTTGGTTACCATCTGGCTTTGGTACCATGACTGTGGGTGAGCTCCAGTCACTAACTTACTTCAATTATGCCGTCTTGGAGCATGCGCTCTATCTCCTTTTGAACCTATGCCAACTTTAGAAGGTTATGCCTATAAGGATGTTGCTTAATTGGAACAGCATCTCCTGTCTCTACATCATGCGCAATTAGGTTAGTACTTCCTAGTTTATTTTCGCATATCTCGCCATGTGATAGTAATAGCTCTTTCAGGTCATTTCGATTTTCTTGTGGAAGGTAACTCAATAATTTATCTCAATTTTTGATAACTTTCTCATTGTTCAATTTGATTTGAGCAATGTCCTAATCAGAATCCTCTGAACTTGGGTCTTCCTTCTGTGCTGTAATCATTAACACCTTCTCCTCGTGCTTTCCTTCCCTATGAAAATACCATTTGAGCATATTCACATGACACACTCAGAGATTTCTTCCTGTCTGGAGTCCTTATCAAGTAGCTCACCTCACTCAATTTTCTCTCGATTTGATAAGGTCCCCTAAATCTGGCTTTTAAAGGCTCACCTGTCACTGGAAGTAACACCAACACTTTATCACCATTTGCAAAATTGTGAATTTGTGATTTCTTATCCGCTTCCTGTTTCATTGTATGCTGTGATACTTTTAAATGCTGTCTAGCCAACTCTACAGCTCTATTTAATCATTCTCTAAAATTGGACACATAGTCCAAATGGGTGGTCTCTGAATTCAGATTTATTAATTTCTCCTTAATCAATTTTAACAGCCCTCTTACTTCATGCCTAAAAATTAACTCAAATGGACTGAATTTGTTCGATTCATTCGGGACATCTCTGATCGCAAAAAGTACAATTGGAACTCCCTTATCCCAATCATCTGGATAATCCTGAAAGATGCCGTTCAACTCATCAGGTCTGCCAAACCCATTGAGGAGCATCCCACCTAGACTCAAGACCCCATCCTACCCCTGTAACCCTGCATTTACTATGACTAACCCACCTAGCCTGCACATCCCTGGACACTGGTAATGTGGCATGGCCATTCCACCTAATCTGCACGTCTTTTGGAATGTGGAAGGAAACTGGAGCATACTGCAGAAGCCCATGGCAACAGGCAGGAAGTGCAAACTCCACACAGACATTCACCCAAGGCTGGAATCAAATCTGGGTCCCTGGTGCCATGAGTCAGCAGAGCTAACCACTGAGTCACTATACTGCCCACAGTGCAGCAAGTAACATATCTCCTGACACCCCAAAGCCTGTTCACCATTGTCAAGACACCAGTCAAGTGTGAAGGAATACTGTCCACTTGCCCTCAGTGATTGCAGCTCTGACAACACTACAAAAGCTTGAAACTATAGAGGACAAAGCAGCCTATCTGAATGCATCCCATCCACAAACATTCAGTCCCTACACCATCGATGCTTAGTAGCAGCAGTGAGTGCCATCTCCAAGATGCATTGCAGGAATTCAGCAAAGCTGCTTCGATTCCTGATGAAGGGCTTCTGTCCGAACCGTTGATTCTCCTGCTCCTTGGGTGCTGCCTGACTTGCTGTGCTTTTCCAGCCCCACACTCTCGACTCTGATCTCCAGCATCTGCAGTCCTCAGTTTCTTCTTAGATAATATCATCCAAACCCACAATCACTGACATCTAGAAGGACAAGGATAACAGAGACATGGGAACACCACCAATTATAAGTTCCAAGTCACTCATCATCCAGACTTGCATATATAATTCTGTTCCTTCAATATCACTGGGTCAAAATCCTGAAACTCCCTCCTTATGGCATTGTGTATGTATCTATATCAAATGGACTGCAGCTGCTCAAGAAGCTCACAACTACCTTTTCAAGGGCAATTAGGGATGGGCACTAAATGCTGCCCAGTCAGCAATGACCACATCCTGCGAATGAACAAAAGAAATTTAAAAAAAACACCGGAAAATACCCTGTCATCCATAACGCCCATCCTGCTCAATTGTGCTGCCTTGTGCATCACATTTGTAATCCCCAACCTAACCAAAAGCTAGGTATTCTGTAATCAAGATGAATTAATGATCTCATCATTAGGTGAGTAAGCATTTTATTTATTTAATAAAGTAGATCCATGCATTGATTTTGATGCCAAATGATTAGCAGAAAGAGACTGCCATCTTCATAATCATTAATTTCCTCCTTCATTAAAGGAACAGTGATGTCATAATGCTTGTCCATCTGTACCGATCAGCAATATATTGAACTTCAATTTTCCATAAAATTTGGACAGAGTTGTTGCCATGTCTAGCAGAACTAAATCAGCTCAAATTCATCATTTATACTTTGAGTAAATCTTTTTATGGGCAGAGTTTGCATAAATGCTTCCACCTTTTTACAGTATTTGTTTCTTATTATTGAAAGATCGTCTTAATGCATCATTTGCAATGTACAAATAATGCATCTGCTCAACTTTGCTTCTAAGCTGATAAGTATATGATACCAAATTTGACCCTTATCAAAATCTGTGTGTTTATATCAGTGTAATTGAAAAAACTATAAATGTGTTTTTTGCTAAAGCAAGTTTAACCCACCTCAGAGATAAGAATAAATATGAATGCTTGATACATCAGTAGCAAAAAATACTTCATCTAGCCGTTGTTATTTTGATCAGAGTAAGACAGTTATTAACATAATTACAAAAAGAATACCACTAACAATGATTCAGTAACACTAGTTGATTCAGTGTAATTGATTTCAGAATACAAAATCATAGGTTTCAATTTAGCATTTCAGGACAGTAAAATTCAGTTTCAAAGATTATGGTACATCCTTAGGAAAGTTAAGCTCTTGATGTGTATGTGTGTCGAGGGGAGAGGGTGTTGGCATGAAAAGGTGCATGTGTGGACAGTAGCATTAAGTGGTTTGTTTCATTGGAATTAATGAAGCATCAGGATTCGATGCTTGGGCAGCTGTAAACTCAGAGAATATTTAAAATCAAGTTTTTTTAATTCTGATAACTCAGGTCTATTTTCAGTGTTCTGATGGAGAATCATTGGGCTTGAAACATTAGCTCTACCTTCTTCCCAGAGATATTGCCAGACCTGCTGAGTTGCATCAGCAATTTCTGTTTCTGTTTCAAGTTTCTAACATCCACAGTTCTGTGTTCTATTTTCAAGCTGATTTTGATAGTCAAAATCTCTAATGTATGTTTATTTCACTTAAACCTTATGAAATGCTTCTGCGATCACAGTAAGACCTTTTGTTTTGTACCTGTCCTTAAGCTTTTAGCGATGTGTGTGCATTGATATCCAAATCTTTTGGCCCCTCTACAGACCTTTGTCTCTCCCCATCTAAAAAGAACAGTGTAATTTGTCTTCCTATGATCCAATAATGCCTATTAATCCTTTTCCGTTCTGAAGAACAGTCATTGGACCCGAAACCTGAACTCTGCCTCCTTTCCACAGTTGCTGCCAGACCTCGAGGTTTTCCAGCAATGTCTGATTTTCTTGTTATTAATCCTTTTAATCTCTAAACTAATTTCACAACTTTTTACCAAGCACCAAATCTGATGTGTTTGAGGTGTGTTAATTGCAGAAAATATTTAATCATATTTTAATGTATATTCATTACAGTGTGTACCATTTTCCTCACAAAATAAATTGTTTAATTTATTCGACAGCTGGAGGTGATTTGACATTGTCACTTACAGATGCTGGCTTTGCCACTCTCGAAGGAATACAGCTACAACTTGCTTCTGCTAACTTGGTTGGGCAGAATGTCCAGATCTCTGGAATTGACCCCAGCAATATAAACAACATCACACTGCAGGTATGAAGTGTGGCATTACTGTTGCTATAATGAACTTCAATAACATTGTTTTTCATTACTGGGCTTCCATTAGCACAAGTTTACCCAACAGTCAGGTTTTATTACTAAGAAGCATTGGTTTAAATATTGGAATCTTTCATTTGCATGCTTGTGAATATGTCACAAGCAGAGGTGCGTTGAAATTTTACAGCAGTGGAGGGAATAGTCTTCCAACCCTTGTGCAATCTGATAGATTTATGATACTGAGTACTTAAAGATGGTACTACACTCAGTGTCACAGTGGCCCATGATTAAGTCCTTTATAAGGGCACAGGAGAATGGATCTGAGTTACAAAGTATCGGTAAAGAAGCAATGCTGGTTGTGACTTGTGTGGTTTGATTGTAGAACTGGGAGAAGCATTAACCTCAATGTGCAACCACCAATCCCCCACCTCCCCACCCTCAACCCATCCACCCAATGTTAAGTTTTTAAAAAAATATTGACTTTGTTGCTTGTTGCCTGAAGTAGTCCCTTTTAAGGCTGCATGTAAATCTGTTTTCCTGAACACCAGCTCCAGTCAGCGCAGTATTCTCATAAGAGTCTCAGATAAAAGTTAAATCCTTCATTTGTATGTGCAGAGGGGACAGTGTTTCAGATATGAACTTGGAGGACAAAGTTTTTATTATCTCTGGCTATATTGTAATCATCTCACTAATGGCTCATAATGAGTGCATCGTTGGTGCCTGCAAGTCATATCTGAGGCTTAATTACCTGCAAATGGCATAGCACTATTGAAGTTACTGGCCAAGATATTTTGAGATAATAATTTGAATACTTCACAATCAAGATTCAACATGCACTTAGTAAAAATCGCAAGGTAGAGGAGCATTAAAAAGTAAAATTTGACACCCACATTCTACCCTTTATTAACTTTAAATTATACAATTTTTCGTCGTTTGTAAGGACAGCAAATTCAGCTCCCCCACCCCATGCTCACTAATCCTTGGTGGTCCTTGGTCAAGCAACATCTCCGTTTGAAACACTCATAGTTGTTTTCAAATCCCTGTATTGGATCGCCTCTCTATTTCCCTCTAATCTCCAGAAGCATTACCTTCCAGGATAACTACTCATCTAATTTTGGGTTCTTGTACTTGCTTGATTTTAATTTGTGCCAGTACCATGAGGTAATGAGCAAGTGCAAGCAAGATAGGGCGAATAGTTTCCTTCTGCATTGTAACCACTTGTGTGATTTTGTGGTGGTTATTCTTTCAGCTGCCTGGGCCCAAAGTTCTGAAATTCCTTTACTAAATTTCCTCACCTCTCTAACACTCTTAGGTTTGAAGAAGTATCTTAAAGGGACAATCTCCAAACAAGCTTTTGATCATTTTACTTTATATCCCATGTAGCTTGGTGTCAAAGTTTGCTTATTAATGCTTCTCTACTTTGCCTATATTAAAGGCACTTTAGGTTAAGTAGACGATGCTATTGTTAAGAACAAATTCCAAAGAAGATTAAAAGCAGTCAGCATGGCTTTGTGAGGGACAGGTCATGCCTCACAAATCTTATTGAGTTCTTTGAGGAGGTGTCAAGACAGGTCGATGACGGTCGAGTAGTGGATGTGGTGTATATGGATTTCAGCAAGGCATTTGATAGGGTTCCCCATGGTAGGCTCATTCATAATGTCAGGAAGTATGGGATACAGGGAGATTTGGCTCTCTGGATTCAGAGTTGACTGGCTGACAGAAGGTAGAGAGTGGTTGGAGATGGAAAGTATTCTGCCTGGAAGACAGTGTTGAGTGGCGTCCCACAGGGCTCTGTTCTTGGGCTTCTGTTCTTTGTAGTTTTCATAAATTACTTGGATGAGGAGGTTGAGGGGTGGGTTAGTAAATTTGCAGATGACACAAAGGTTGGAGGTGTTGTCAATAGCATAGAGGGCTACTACAGGCTGCAGCGCGACATAGACAGGATGCAGAGCTGGGCTGAGAAATGGCAGATGGAATTCAACCTGGATAAATGCGAAGTGATGGATAAATGCGAAGGTCGAACTCGAATGCTGAATATAGGATTAAAGACAATATTCTTGGCAGTGTGGAGGAACAGAGGGGTCTGGGTGTACAAGTACATAGACCCCTCAAAGTTGCCACCCAAGTGGATAGGGTTGTTAAGAAAGCATATGGTGTTTTGACTTTCATTAACAGGGGTATCGTGTTTAAGAGCCGCGAGGTTTTGCTGCAGCTCTACAAGTCCCTGGTGAGACCACACTTGGAATATTGTGTCCAGATCTGGCCGCCCTACTGTAGGAAAGATACATCAGCTTTGGAGAGGGTGCAACGAAGGTTTACCAGGTTGCTGCCTGGACTGAAGGGCTTGCCTTATGAAGAAAGGTTGAATAAGCTCGGACTTTTCTCTCTGGAGAGAAGGAGGAAGAGAGGAGACCTGATCGAGGTGTACAAAATAATGAGAGGAATAGATAGTGTCAATAGCCAGAGACTTTTCCCCAGGGCAGGATTGACTGGTACAAGAAGTCAAATTTTGAAGATATTAGGAGGAAGGTATAAAGGAGATATCAGAGGTAGGTTCTTTACGCAGAGAGTTGTGAATGCATGAAATGCGTTGCCAGCTGAGGCGGTGGAAGCGAAGTCACTGGGGACATTTAAGCGACTGCTGGACATACACATGGATAGCAGTGAGTTGAGGGGTGCGTAGGTTAAGTTACTATATTTTACATTAGGATTAAGTCTCGGCACAACATCGTGGGCTTAAGGGCCTGTTCTGTGCTGTACTTTTCTATGTTCTACGTTCTAAGAGTTGTATTGGACTCGAAAATTATAAGTCTTTTTTTCTCTCTCCATAAATGTTGCCAAATCTGATGAGTTTCTCCAGCACGTTCTGTTTTTATTTCAAATCTCCAGCATCTGCAACATCTTGCTTTTATTGTTATTGTTAATGGCAGTAATGCATGGAGTAGGAGCATAAACACGCAACTGATGTAATTTGTGCATGTAAACAGCTCTGAAATGCCAGGACCCATACAAACAGGAAGCATTAACAATTTAAAAATACATAGAGCATGCAAACACTTCTGAATGTATAAAAATAAAGTTTAGGTTAATCACAGGAAATGGACATATTAGGCCAGATGGCCTCCTGAGCCTTAAGCAAACTTCTCCATTCAGATTTTCCCTGTGTATTTAAATGTGTATTTTTCAAATACTCTGCTTTTAATAAACAGATTAGTAAATTAGATGTCTTTGAATTGTTTATGCTTGATCTAAATGAGCTAACTGACTTTTTACTTAACCTATGACTCATCAGTATTTTACTGGATTTTTTTTCCTCTCCCTGCAGATTGATTCAAGCATTTTGCAGCAGACATTGCAACAAGGCAATATACTTCCTCAACAAATGACTACTGAAACAAACCTAGCACAGCAAGCTGGGACTCTCCAAGCAACAGATAATACAGTGCCTGCTAATGTGGTCATCCAGCCACTCAGCAGTCTGCCAATGCAACCAACAGTATCGTCATCAACTACCATGGCAATGGGAAGTCTGACCGAACAAGAGAATGTTCTGACGAGCAGTTCAGGTGAGAAATATTCATCTCATTTGGCATTTACATTGAACGTCTAAATCTTTAATTTCCCTTTTGACAATGCTAAACTTATTTGTCAATTATCTAGAAGAAAATGAACAGTTATGCTTGAAAACTCTTAAGGAGCTCTGCATAACTTTGTTATCATATAAAAGAATATTTTTCAGAACAGTTTGCTTTATCAACACAGCAAACTCAATACTCTTTTTTTTAAATTTGGTAAATATATGAAAATTATGGAGAATCTTTCTTACACTGAAAGGGACAAAATTATGGTAATATGTGCATTAGGTATGCCAGTTATGACATGCTCTTAGTTGGAACCTAGACTTTCAGACTAATTAGACAGTTTTGGATTCTGGCATGAAGAATATTTGTGATTATTTTAAGCTTTTGTGTTCCGTACTCTGGCCCAAATTTACTATGTGACATTGAAAATTGAGTTTCTGGACTGGAAAAAGTAAGAATTTATATGTCCTGCAACAGACTATTTGGGAATGTGTATTGGGAAGCAGCAACATGACAGGGAGATTTACTGCCAGGGACTGTCCTATTTTAGTGACATTCTACATTATATATCCTTGAAATATAACTTTTATACTATTATTAACATGTAATATTGTTATTTTCAGTCTGAGATGGACAAACAAACTGATTAATTGTCTGAAATTGTAGTATTTGAGTGTTGGTTGTTTTTTCTCATCTCTACAATAGAGAAACAATGTCTGATGCAATCTGTAACCTTTTCTTTTGTGTTTCTCAATACTCCTGCACAATTGGATTCCTAACAATAAGTACAATTACCAAATCCACGTGAAGCTTGTCTGCCTTTATACTTTAAATTGAACATCGACATGGACACGTCCATTTTACAGCATTGCTGAATTTGCAAACACATAGGGAAAGAAAGTATTATTTCATTAATTGTAAAAATATTGAAAATATGTTGCACGAGAATGTTTAGTCAAAAGTAATTTGGGGCAAGTGGTCATATGATGAAATACTGGGAATTTGTCCAACAAGGGTTGATAATTGTAATTGCCCAAATGTCTCATAGAACACTGCTCCTTTGCCGTACCATTTTTAAAAAGTGTTGAAGGGACTCTTTCAAGTCATCTTGAAATTGATTTTTTTTTTGGGTAACATGGCTGCTTCAGCTTGCACCAGGCTAAGCATTTTTTGTTTTAACTGCTATACAGGGGTTTTGCTATCAAGTTTGAACCAGGAAGCAAAGCAGGTTGTGAAAGCAAAGGCTGTTCCAATGATAAGTCATATCTGACTTGAAATTTTAACTCTGTTTTTCTCTCCATAGGCCTGTTGAGTATCTCCAGCACTTTGATTTTATTTAAGATTTTTATAGATACCAGAAGCATATCAGTAGTTCTTTTCATTGTGCGTGGTCATTCTCCAAATTTTCTTTGTATTAATACTGAATTGAAGTTTATTTCAGAATATGGTATAGTTTAGTAGTCAACAAAAAGACACTTATTTTAAAATGTATTATTATTAAGATGCCCTCACCCCACAAATAGCAAACTGTCAGCACAACATTTAGATAGCCATCCAGGATTGTGTGAGAGTAACTGGACACTCCTTACCTCAATTCTACTCAATGGGTACTGTACTCCCAGAAATGTAGAAAATGGGACCAGCATTTTCCAGGACTATCCCCAAAGACTTTGTCTTTTAAAATAAAAAAAATCTATCAATTTTTATTGAACTTTCTGAACACCTGAGCTCCAACAGATGTCTCTGGCAGAGAATTCCAATGACTTATCATCCTCCGTTTGAAAAAAAAAGTCATCTCCCCTCAGCTTTAGATGGTCTGCCACTTATTCTGAAATTGTCTGTCTGATTCTAATCACGACAGCCAGGGCAAGCATCCTTCTTGCACCCACCCATTGAACAATATAAGAATTTTGAATGTTTTGAAACAGATAATTCAAATATTATGCTGACATTTGGTATCCCAGAGTGTGGGGCAATACATATCAGCCATGACTTGCTGAATGACTAAAAAGGCTGGGACTGCCTTACTCCTATTCCTGTGAAATTTGGTGTATGCCCATATTCTACCCTTTTCAATACTCTTTGCAATAAAAATATTTTCCTTTTCTCCATTTTCATTGATTAGTGTTTTGATCTTCAGTGCAAGGGATACTTATGATGGAAGATTACAATGAAACTTCACTGTTTAGCACACATTATTATCAGCAGGTTCTGTATAGAAGATCACCAAATTCTAAGACTCTAAGTTGGCTGTAAATATTAACATTTATTCCAAAAACAGCCCTTAAAGTTAGCACACTTGAGTCTTGAATCAATTACTCACTCACTACATATTTCAAAATCTCTGATGGAGCCAGTCATAATTTTTGTTTCATCACATTTATCCAGGTGAGGTATTAGAGAAAAGAAATGGTGCTGTTGAGGACTTCAGCTTAAGTTCACATGCAGGGTCTTGCCTCAGTGTGAACTGTGATTCAAAAAGTTGTGGATTCAGTCCCACAAGAGACTTGGTCACACACATTCTAGCATAACATTTCAGTGCAGTACTGTAGGAATACTGTGGAAGGTGCAGTCTATGGGCCTAATTGTTCAACCCATGACCCTATGTACTTGCCTAGGTGCGTAGAAAAGGTCTGACACTATTCAAAGGTATCAGAACTCCTGTGTTCAGCGTCCTGGCCAGCATTTACACTGTAAATGATGCCAATACAGATTAACTGGTCCCTTTTCCCAATACCACTTGTGGTGACCTTACTATTCACATTATGACTGCCAAGTTTGCCAACATTACAATGGTGTTGGTTACACTTTTGAAGATACTTCAGAATGTCTTGAGGTGTTGAAGATACTGCATTAATGCATGTTTATTCTTGTGCCATACTTCCAACATCATAAGAACTCTTTTTATATTTCCGTACAGAAATATTAGTTAAGCCAATTAATGTTGAATTATTGTTGCCTTCCTGTTTAGATACCAACCCACAAGGAGATATCTTATGGTGAACATAAATTCCTTTTTACAGAGAGAATAAGATGCCAATCAGTGTTAGCTGCATCGTGAAAACCTGCATTCTGAATAAATTAGTCCATGAAGTTTTCAGGCAACATCTGTATCTTGTGCTTTTAGGTTACTTTTTTGTCCCTTGAAGTTTCATGAAGGATTAACCATTTTGTAGAAATTCCATATTAATCAATGGCAATAAAACAAAGCTTCTGTAGAGAGTCAGGCAGGGTTGACATTTCAAGTCCAGTATAACTCTTCTTTGGATCTGAAGGAGTCATGCTGGATTTGAAATGTATAACTGCTTCACTCTCCACGAATGCTGCTGGACCTACTGATTTTCTCTAGCACCTTCTGTTTACTGCAGATGCTGGAAATTAGATTATATTTTGCTTTTAATAATCAATGACAGGTTATCTTTAACTGTACAGAAGCATTTTTTATATGTCTAATGCTGCACATAAAAATACTTCCTTTTGTTTTATCTCTTAGGAACACAAGATGTCTCTCAGTCCCCAGAACTTGCCTCAAGTTCTAGTGGTAAACAGGAAATGACACTGACGATTAATAATTCTAACCTCAGTCAGGTACTAGCACAAGCTACCAATGCCACTTGTGCCAATCCAACAGGAACACCACAAGAGATATCACTCACAATATCAGGTATGTATTAGCCTTAAGGGACTGCATGATATCTGCATAAGTGAGTGACTGTTTTTATACTGTTGCCACTATAATGTTTGTTCTATTGCTAGTTTTATCAGACATCATCAAAATTAGACTAATTTAGCAAATAAAACAATGGCAAAAACCTAATATGCATATTCACTGGAAGGATAGAATTGAGAAACAGTCCAGTTAAAAATATATCCCAGTTTGGTCAGGCAACTAATTATGTGCATCCATTAGAAAGGATGTAGAGGTACTGAAGAAGGTACAAATAAAATTCACAAGCAAGCTACCAGAATTGAGAGATTATAACTATCAGGAACAGCTGAATAACCTTGAGATTCAGTGAGCCTTTCAAAAAAAAGTATATCAAATTGAGATCTTATCAAAGGATTCTACAGGAGAAATATATTTAAAAAGTTATTTCTGCTTATGGGGAGACCAAAACTATGGACATAAATGTAAGGCAGGCACTAAATTCAACAAGAAATTCAAAGAAACTACAATAATAAAAATGTGGAACTCATTGTCAAAAGAAGTAGTTGAGGTGAACAACATGGATGCAATAAAGAGAAGCTAGATAAGCAGATAAAAACTAAATAAATAGAAAGATGTACTGATAGAGTGAAATGAAGTAAGGTAGGAGGAAGTTCATGCAGAACATAAATAATAGCATGAACTATTTTTAGCAAATGGCTGTTTCTTTGCTGTAAATTATATGCAAAGTAATTCTATGTAGCCTGTATCAAAACAGGGCAAATGTAGATTAATACCCAACAAAAACAAAGAACTGAGAATGCTGGAAACCTGAAACTCGAGCAGAGTAGCTGGAGATTCGGCAACATCATGGAGAGGAAGCAGAGGCAATGTTTCCGGTCCCGTGATCCTTCTTCACAATGTAGATCAATATATGTCTGGCAGTGAATTTCGCCAAGTATGTCAAATGTATAATTTCGCCAAGTATGTCAAATGTATCAATCATGCTTCCATATACCCAGAACTCAGAGTCAAGTTCTCTTCTCCTAACTCTGCCAAATAATATTGTGCAGCCATTTTGTTGTGCTAATTATAGATACGGTGGCATTAATAAAGCCCACTTGCAGAGGGGAGTGTACCAAATCAGAATTAATAACCCTGGATTGTGTTCTTAATAATGCAATTGCTTTTGAGGGTGCAGGAGAAAGTTCAGAAAATTTCTTCACTTGAAGTTTGTGCCCAAATAATCTCTAACTTTGGGGGTGCATTGGATAGGTAGCAAGACAGATAGTACTGTACCTTACAAAGCTTAAAAAGAACAGATTTATTGGAGAAGCTTGTTCTAGATCTCCCATGCATAGCAAATGTTGCAAAATCATGGAAAATGTTCTCCTGATTTACATTTCATTTACATTTACATTTAACAGTTCTGTGCTTTAATGTGCAACATTTTACAATGCCCAGGCATACAACATTGCAAGCTACTTTATAATGATCAAATTTACAATTTTACTGCATCAAGAACACTAAGTAGATCTTTGCCCTATGTTATAAAGAGGTGTCAAGGTTAAGTAATATGGCAAACAGGAAAAGTAGCTTTATAATTAGGATTTGAAACTCATTAACACTATTACACCTCTGATCTTACAACAAATGACATTCCCATTGTACGTACAAGAAAAAAGACTTTGTTCTGGATGATTTTACAATTGGAATGATTTTGGTACACAATAATAACATCGGTATATGATTGCTGTGAAGTGGAACTATTTTTAGTGAGATTTTATTAATGGGGAAAATAATAAGTGTACATTCAATTGCAGTAAATGATTGTGCTGAAGTTATTACATTCTCATGATTGGTTTAAGAACAGTTTCATTAGAAGTTCCCTATTCTCTGACATGTCAACTAGCATGTTAAACTTAAATAAAACTCATCTGCATCTGTTTTGAAGGAATTATTATTCTGATGCTGACTATTTCTTAAAGTTTAGAGGTTAAATAGTTGTTACCATTTAGAGTGATTTCCATTTAGAGTGTGCACTGCCAAAAGAATAACTCATATTTGTGGTAAGTAATTTTAGGTTGATGAATTGAATAATTTGGAATATTTTCACTGCCTTTGAGTTCACGTGAACAGCTGCAGTTATCAAATTGCATTAGTGTTCAGTTCAAGTTGTTGGAGTTATTCTTTGCCTTTCAAGTGCAGCTTTTTAGCTGATGGTTGAATATTTGTAAATTTTGATGTTACTTTGGTGCATTTGCTGTACAGCTTCCTCAACTATTCTTTGAAAACTGTGGGTGTGTGTAACTCTATGACAGTAGCAGTACATGTCAAAAGCACTGCTATGTCATTGTGGAGCAATGGAACAACGCTTCAACATGTGTTTCAAATCAAAACAAAACAGAAAATGCTAGAGAAACTCTGCAAGTCTGGCACCATTTGTGTTCGTGTTAACGACCATGCTTTGGAACTCAACAGTTCTTGAGAAGAATCATTGGACTCGAACTGTTAAATCTGGTTCTCTCTCCACAGATGCTGCCAGAGTTGCTGAGTTTCTCCAGCACTTTGTTTTTATTCAGATTTCCAGTGTCTGCCGTATTTTGCTCTGCTTTGAATCTTTTTGGAAAGTGTGAATATATCACGAGATTACATGATAATTGTTGGAAGTAACCGAAAGAGTCTTCAAGGCTTTTTTTCTGATTAGTAGATATCAAGAGCAAATTTCCATGTGTGGAAACTCTTAGATTTTAAGAAATACCAGGAGGCTGAAGTGTTTGACAACAGCAGGATCTTTCATAAAGAGGTGCTGCCTTTACAGACAGCAAGACTCTAAACTGTTTCCTGTGCAAAATGGCTGTTGACAACATCCCCATATCATATGATTTGACTGTTAAAGTGACAGTCCACCATTCTTACACAAATACACAGCATCCCTCCCCTTTACATCAAAGGTTCCTGCAGTCAAAGCATTCACAACTTTTATATGTATACAATAGTTGAAGTTAAGACGTTCTAGAGAACAGCGATTTCTATGTGGCTGTTGGCACTGTTCAGGTATTTGTTTATTTTTCTCGTTAGCTTTAAGCTCTGGTGTTTTAGGTGTACCAGAAACATCATCTGATGTCTGGGATGACTGAACGTTTAGAAGTTCACATAATGTCATGATACCCTTAACTAAGGCAGTGTTTCCCTCAGATGTTCCAGTTTGGCATAGATATATATAAGGATATTCTATTAATGTCGTTCCTGGCACATTCATTCCAGTAGGATTGGTTGCCAGCAGTTGATCTACATATCTTCTCCATACTGCATCACCCCTCATATGTGCAGTGCAGCACCCTGGTCCAGTCTGTGCTACAATGAATGCTGGCATCCACTTTTCACCAGCAGTGTAATTCCTTGCCAACACTTCTTGATCTTTTTTAGAAAACATGACATTCCTTCAGAAATGTTTCGCTGTCAGAACAAACCTTTGGCAAGCCATTTGAAGTCAGGTGATAAGGAGGTAATTGGATATGTTAAATTTTGTTCAGCTTTAGACAGCCTGTAAACAATTGTGATTTAAATTATGGACAATTTTTCATTATCGAATTATTCTAAAGAATCAATCCTTGCAAAGATCTTCTCCAGTCTTCCAATGGTTTCCTCTGAAATGTCATCTCTGTGATGGCAACCTTATGCTATTTTGTATGTGCGCCAACCACAATGAAAAACATTGGACCGTCAAAAGATCTGGTCAATATAGACTCTTTGTCATGGCCCTTCTGACCATTCCCATTGATATAATGGCTTAATGGAGGTGAGTTGGAAACTCTTGTATGAGTTGCATATCTTTTTACCTGCTGCTCAATTTTGGAGTCGAGCCCTGACCACCAAAAATAGCATCTGGCTTTCTCCTTCATTCTCAGTGTAAATGTGACCTTTGTGTAGTTTGTTTAACACACATTTCCTTCCCTGGGGTGGACTAATGGCCCTTATTCCATAGTAAGCATCCTGCTTGTATGGACAGTTTTAGCTTCTCTGTGACATATGGCCACAAGTTTTGGGGTTGTTCCTGTGATTTTGCCTTGAAGTACCATGTACATCACTTTTGATACGAGTGGATCATTTCTAGTTTATCTCTTAACGTTTTCTGCTGTTACCAGAGTGTTCTAAGTAGAAAATGTTATGAAAGGGCTGCTTGTAGTCAACCCATTTGAAGAAAGAGAACAAAGAACAATACAGCACAAGAACAGGCCCTTTGGCTCTCCATTCCGAAAAACATCCTTCCACCGCTACCCTCCCTCTCCTATGATTAAGCTAGTTCTGTATCCATCTTGTCAGCTCACCCTGATACCATGTGACTTTACCTTTTGTAACAGTCTGCCATGAGGGACCTTGTCAAAGGCTTTACTGAAGTCCATGTAAACAAGATCAATCTGTTTCCCTCAGTGAGGCATGATCTCACCCACACATATAAGGAGGTAATTGGATATGTTAAATTTTGTTCAGCTTTATTCAGCCCAATTCCTCCACCTCTGCTATCTGCTCCCAGGAGGACCACTTCCACTCCAGGACATCCCAGAAGGCCAGCTATTTCCAGGACATCAAGTGAGATCAAGTGTCCTCCAGCATATCTCCTCCACTTGCTGCATCTCTGCCCTTGAACCCCATCCTTCCAACCGCAACAAGGATAAAACCCCCGGTCCTCGCCTTCCACCCCACTAATATGTGGATACAGCACGTTATCTTCTGCCATCTCTGCCACCTACAATCAGACCCCGCCATCAGAGACCTATTTCCCTCTCCACCCTTATCTGCATTCCGCAGAGACCATTCCATCCGTGACTCACTCGTGAAGTCCATTCCCCCCCACCAACCCATCCTCTGCACCCGACACCTTCCCTTGCCACTGCAGGAGGTGTAAAACCTGCACCCATGTCTTCCCCCTCACCTTATTCAAGGCCCCAGAGGATCTTTTCACGTCCGGCAGTGATTGTTCTGCACATTCATCCACCTCATCTCCTGTGTCCATTGCTCTCGATGTGGTCTTCTCTACATTGGGGAGACAGAATGTCAACTTGGGGAGCATTTCAGGGAACACCTCTGGGACACACGCACCCAACAACCCCACCAGCATGTGGTCGACCACTTCAACTCCCCCTCCCACTCCACCAAGAACATGCAAGTCCTGGGCCTCCTCCACTGCCAAATCTAAGCCACCCGACAACTGAAGGAAGACCACCTCAGCTTCCGCCTTGGGACCCTTCAACCACAAGGCATCAATGTCAGCTTCACTAGTTTCCAAATCTCCCCCCCCACCTCACCCCAGATCCAACCCTTCAACTCGGCACTACCTTCTTGACCTGTCCCACCTGTCCATCTTCCTTTCCACCTATCCACTCCACCCTCCCCACTGACCTATCATAATCACCCCCTCATCTGCACCAATGTAACACCTTCCCTCCAGCCCTACTCCCACCCTCCTATCTATCCCATTTATCTCTCAGCCCCCTTCCCTGCACATTCCTGATGAAGGGCTCATGCCCGAAATGCCAATTCTCCTGCTCCTCTGATGCTGCCTGATCTGCTGTGCTTTTCCAGTGCCACACTTTTTGGCTCTGACTCTCCAGCATTTGCAGTCCTCATATTGTCTTGGCCTGTAGTATACCCCCCGCATTATGATTTCACCTTTCCTATTCCTCAGTTCTACTCCTATTGCCTTGCTGCACGAGTCGTCTGATGTATCCTTTCTCAGTACAGCAGTGAAATTTCCCCAACCCTTTTACATCCCTTTCTATCATACCTGAAACATCTAAATCCTGTGGCATTCACCTGCCAGTCCTGTCCTCTTTCAGCTAGGTCTCTGTAGTCACAATAATATCATAGTTCCAAGTACTAACCAAAGCTCTGAATTCATCTGCATTGCCTATTATACTTCTCGCATTGAAACGCATGCATTTTAGATCACCTCCCTGCTCTTTTCAGCAGCATTTCTCTGCCTGTTCTCATTCTTGTTCTTAGTCATTTTTGCACCTACTGCCCTATTCCTCTGGTTCACATTCCCCAGCCACACTAGTTTAAAGCCTCTCCAACCACTCTACCAAGTACCACCATGCCCACCAGCACCAAAGGACATCAATCCCAGCCCTGTCCAGGTCCCGTCTCCCCCAGAACCAGTCCCAATGCCTCATGAATCGGAAAACCTCTCCCTTGCACCATCTTTTCAGTCACGTCATAGATGTTCATCCTATATATCCTGCTGTTTCTACCCTGACTAGCTTGTGGCACTTAGTAATCCTGAGATAACTACCTTTTGAATTTCAAATTTCTTCCTGGTTCTCGATATGCTGTTTTCAGGATCTTCTCTCTCTTTTTAAAACCTATGTCATTAGTATCAATGCATACCATAACCACTGACTGTTCTCCCGCTCCCATCTCCAAAATGTCCTGCAACTGCTCCGAGACATCCAGGACCCTAATGCCAGGGAGGCAGCATACCATCCTGGACTCTCATTTGCAGCCACTGAAATGCTATATATTTCCCTTATGATTGAACCTCCTAGAACTACAGCATTTCTATGCAAACTCGTCTCTCCTTCTGCAGCAGAGCCAACCATGGTGTCATGAATTTGACTGCCTCTGTTATCCCCTGAGAGGCCATTCTCCTCAACAGTATCCAAAACGGTATGTCTGTTTTGCAGAGGAATAGCAACAGGAGATTTCTGCTTAGCCTTCCTGCTCTGCCTGGTGTTCACGTATTCCCTTGCTGCCTGAATCTGTGGTGTGACCACCAATACGTGCTATCCACGATACTGTCCACCTCACAATCGCTTCAGTGTTCCCAGACTCTGCTGCAACTCCAAAACTCGGGCTTCCATGAGGTGGAGTTGGAGGCACTTCATGCACACATGCAGATCCCAGGCACTGGAAATGTGCCCAGCTTTCCACATCGGAAAGAGGAGCAGACTCCAACTTGGAGCTGTCCTGCCATGTCTTACCCCTTTTAATTAAGTTAATTAATTCTTACAATGTCAAATAACGCCTTCCCTCCCTCCCCCCTCTCCTTCAGCAGTGCATAATTAATAGTGACCTTAAAACCACCACAGATGCATACCGATTCATCTTTGTGATAGATGTAGTGCAGTCCTTCTCATTTACAGGTTCCAGGACTTCCGTGTTGACCAGTCTCTCTACTTTAGCCTCGACTTTGGTCTGATTGCATAAGGCATTGATCTAGCTTTGCAATATTTTACTTGATTTTCAGTTTGACAGAGATCTTTTCCCCTTGAAAACAATGGCATGTTTCTTTAGAATCTGTGATAGGTCTTTCTCAAAATCTGGCAAGTGATTTGCTTCAACGCAGTTGAGTTTGATTTTTCTCTATTACGTTCTTCCCAGTAAACCTGGAAAATTTCTTTTGATAATGTGTAGGGATAAATTTTCAGACTGACCTATAACTGAACATTAACTTTGCTACTACCCCTTGGTACAGGCAAAGAGGTGATTTTAAGTTCTTAGCACAAATTTTGAGGGTTGAAGTGCAATATGACTAAGCTGCTTCTGATACACACTTTCAGCTAGAAATGAAAGAGGAACTCTGATATCCACCTCTCTTTTTTACTGGTTTGGTATTCAGTAAGGGGGTGATCCAGTACTGGTTGCTGTCACCAGCAATGGCTAGTAAATTTAAAAGTAGCTTCTTTTCGGGACCAAGAGTCTCTGTTTTTCTCATGCCCGTTTTGTACCATATAGATTTTTTTTCCACTCATTGGTTTCTGTACTTTGGCTGTATGTTGTTCAGATTTCCTTCTCAAACACGCCTGTTCATTGACTTGCCGTTTTTTTCTAGCAGTTTTTACGTACAGCTTCTTTATATCAACAAGTTGCTGCTGATCTATTTTTCCATATTGATGGCCATTTTAATGGTGTTTCTCAGTTGCCATTTTGTGAACTTGTATGGTTGAGCTTTGCTGTTGAGCTGCCCTGGTGGCTGTATCCAATGCTTTCTTTAAGTCTAGGTTCTTTTCTATCAGTAATCTCTTCTGGATTGTTCATATTTTGAATAACAGAGAAGATGGTAAAAGGGGAGGGGGTATGGCATTATTCGTCAAGGACAGTATTACGGTTGCAGAAAGGATATTTGAGGTAGTATGGGCTGAGGTTAGAAACAAGAAAGGAGCGGTCATCCTATTTGGAGTTTTCTTTCAGCCTCCGAATAGTTCCAAAGATGTATAGGAAAGATGATTCTCAATAGGAGCGAGAGTGACAGGGTTGTTATTGGGGATTTCAACTTTCCAAATGTTGATTGGGAATACTAAAATTCAAGTATTTTAGATGGGTCAGTTTTTGTCCAGTGTGTGCAGGAGGGTTCCCTGACATAGTATGTAGAGAGGCCACCAAGGGGTGAGGCCCCATTAAATTTGGCACTGGGTAAAGAACCCAGCCAGGTGTTGGATTTGGAAGTAGATGAGCACTTTGGTGATAGTGACCACAATTCAATTATATTTACGTTAGCAATGGAAAGATATAGGTATACACCGCAGGATAAGAGTTATCGCTAGGGAAAGGCAATTACGATGCGATAAGGCAAGATTTAGGATGCATAGGATGGCGCAGCTACTGTGGGTCCTTGATAAGTATGTACCTGTCAGGCAGGGAGGAAGTTGTCGAGCGTGGGAGCCGTGGTTTACTAAAGAAGTTGAATCTCTTGTCAAGAGGAAGAAGAAGGCTTATGTTAGGATGAGATGTGAAGGCTCAATTAGGGCACTTGATAGTTACAAGTTAGCCAGGAACTTCCTAAGGAGAGAGCTAAGAAGAACCAAGAGGGGACATGAGAAGTCATTGGCAGATAGGATCAAGGAAACCCCTAAGGCTTTCTATAGGTATACCAGAAATAAAAGATTAGGGCCAATCGAAGGTTGTAGTGGGAAGTTGTGCGTGGGGTCAGAGGAGATGGGGGAAGCACTAAATGAATATTTTTCATCAATATTCACACTAGAAAAAGATAATGTTGTCGAGGAGAACACTGAGATTCAGGCTACTAGACTAGATTGGATTGAGGTTCACAAGGAGGAGGTGTTAGCAATTTTGGAAAGTGTAAAAATAGATAAGTTCCCTGAGCTGGATGGGATTTATCCTAGGATTCTCTGGGAAACCAGGGAGGAGATTGCCAAGCTTTTGGCTTTGATCTTTGTCGTCATTGTCTACAGGAATAGCACCAGAAGACTGGAGGATAGCAAATGTTGTTCTCTTGCTCAAGAAGAGGAGTAGAGACAACCCTGGTGATTATAGACCTGTGAGCCTTCCTTCAGTTGTGGGTAAAATGTTGGAAAAAGTTATAAGAGATTGGATTTATAATCATCTAGAAAGGAATAAGTTGATTAGGTATAGTCAACATGGTTTTGTGAAAGGTAGGTCGTGCCTCACAAACCTTACTGAGTTCTTTGAGAAGGTAACCAAACAGGTGGATGAAGGTAAAACGATTGCAGTGGTGTATATGGATTACAGTAAGGTATTTGATAAGGTTCCCCACGGTAGGCTATTGCATAAAATACCGAGGCATGGGATTGGGGTGATTTTAGTGGTTTAGATAAGAAATTGGCTAGCTGAAAGAAGACAGAGTATGGTGGTTGATGGGAAATGTTCATCCTGGAGTTCAGTTACTAGTGGTGTACTGCAAGGATCTATTTTGGGTCCACTGCTGTTTGTCATTTTTATAAATGACCTAGATGAGAGTGTAAAAGGATGGGTTAGTAAATTTGCAGGTGACACTAAGGTCAGTAGAGTTGTGAATAGTGATGAAGGGTTTTGTAGATTACAGAGGAACATAGATAAGCTGCAGAGCTAGGCTGAGAGTTTAATGTGAAAAGTGTGAGGTGAATCACTTTGGAAGGAGTAATAGGAATACAGAGTACTGGGCTAATGGTAAGATTCTTGGTAGTATAGATGATCAGAGAGATCTCCGTGTTCAGGTATATAGATCCCTGAAAGTTGCCACCCAGGTTGATAGGATTGTTATGAAAGCATACAGTGTGTTAGCTTTTATTAGCAGAGGGATTGAGTTTCGGAACCATGAGGTCATACTGCAGCTGTACAAAACTCTGGTATGGCGTACTTGGAGTATTGCATACATTTCTGGTCACCGCATTGTAGGAAGGATGTGGAAGCTTTGGAAACGGTTCAGAGGAGATTTACTAGGATACTGCCTGGTATGGAGGGAATGTCTTACAAGGAAAGGCTGAGAGACTTGAGGCTGTTTTCGTTAGAGAGAAGAAGATTGAGAGGTGACTTAAATTGTGACCTATAAGACAATCAGAGGATTAGATTGGGTAGACAGTGAGTGTCTTTTTTTCCTCAGATGGTGATGGTTAGAATGAGAGGACATAGCTTTAAATTGAGGGGTGATAGATATATGACAGATGTCAAAGGTAGAACAGTAGTAGACTTGCCAACTTTAAGGGCATTTAAATGGTCATTAGATAGACATATAGACGAAAATGAAATAGTGTAGGTTAGATGGGCATCGGATTGGTTTCACAGGTTGGCGCAACATCGATGACTATATCTGCTTTAATTCTTAGCATTTCCTCCTTTTCTTTCCATTTGAAACAAGGTATTTCTGTTTCTTCAAGTCTATACCTCTAGCTCAATATATACCCTTCAGATAGTGTTCTTGATGCTTAGTGGCCCTTCAGAGTGAAGATTGTAGTGAGGTTTTTCTGGAGAGTTAATTTTTTTTAAATGTCTCGCTGACTGTACCTAATTTGATACAGTGATGGAGTCTTTTAATTTCTTCTATTTATTGAAGTGCCTCCAAGGTCTGCTGTAAGGACCATGATTGTGTTTTCTTCAAAGCATTAGTGGGATTTACCTAGTGGATCTCAAAGCAGTTTTTTTCCTTGTTGGCAGTTTTCCATTTGCATTACATTTCACAAAGAATCAGGAGACCCAAGTGTTTAACAGCAGTAGAAGCTTTATTAGGGAGGTGTTCATTCTGCAGGCAGCAAGGTTAGATGAAACTGTTTCATGGCTGCTGACAGCATCATGATGTCATGTGATCAGACTGTTAAAAGACAGTTCATCATACTTAGCACATACACAGCAAACACTAATTTTGCACTGTCTTATATCCATAACTATAATTACAAAGTGTTTGTAATGAGTGTGAATTAATCCATTCACGTTGTTTGAAGTGAAATTATAGAGGAAAATATACTTAATTAAAATATAATAAATCAGTTTTGAAAATGTCTAATTTATTATTTTGAGCTTTTCAAGATTATTTCAAAATTTCTAACCCTTTCTTTCTCTTTCCCTATAAGGTCAGGATATCATTCAGCAGCATGGCAGTACTGGTAATGGTGAAATGAATGGAGGGATCCAATTGGAAACATCAGTGAATAATCAACCTAGTACTGCCACATTGACTATCAGCAATGATCAAATTCTGAATCAGGGATCCAGCCTTAATACTACAAGTGCCAACATACCAGGTATTGACGTAGTGATAACCACTACACTCACCTCTGACTCTGTTGAAGTTCAGGTATGCTTCAGGTGTCTTCCACTATAAAAATTGATTCGAAGTATCTATTTCGTTCATCCGCCATTTCTTTGATCCCAATTACTACTACTCTAGCCTCATGTACCAGCAGTCCACCATCAACTCTTGACTCTCTTACCTTTTTTAGATATCTTTTTTTAAAAAACTCTTGCAGTCTTCTTTAATATTATTAGCTAGTTTACTCTCATATTTCATCTCTTCTCCCAGCCCACCCCACCCCTTTATTGCTTCTTTAGTTGTCCTCTGCTGATTGTAAAGGCCTCCCAATCCTCTGGATTCCCACTAATTTTCACGAGATTGCTTGCTTTTTCTATTGCTTGTATGCTGTCCCTGACTTTCCTTGTCAGCCATTGTTGCCTTGTCCTCTCCTCCTTCGTATATTTATTCTTCCTTGCGATGAATTTTTGTTGTGCCTCCCAAAATTCCTGCCATTGCTGCTCCATTGTCTTCCCTGCTGTGCTCTCCTTGCAATCAGTTCTGGCCAGGTTCACCCTCATATCTTTGTGGTTATCTTTACTGAATTGTAATACTGTTACATCTGATTCCAGTTTCTTCCTCTCAAACTGCAGGCTGAAATCTATCATACTGTGGCCACTGCCCATTAGGGGTTCTTTCACCTTAAGCTCCATAATCAAGTCTTCATTACACATCAACAAATTCAGAATTGCCTGTTGCCTAGTCAGCTCTACCACAGGCTGCTCCAACAAATCATTTTGTAGATGTTCTAAGAATTCCTTTTCTTGAGGTCCACGACCAATCTTTTCCCAGTCCACCTGCATATTGAAGTCTCCCATGATTATTGTAGTTTTTTACGTGCCTTGTCTATTTTCTGATTTATTTTCTTCCCCAAATCCTGACTACTGTACATAACTCCCATCAAGGTCTTTTTTTCCTTTGTGCTCCCTCAACTCTACCCACATAGATTCAGTGCCATCTGAATCTGTATCACTTGCTATCAATTTTTAATTTAGTTTCTTACTAACAAGGCTACCCCACACCTTCTGCCACTCTGCCCATCTACCTGTCCTTTCAGTAGGACATGGATGTCCAAGCTCTGAACTCTTGCAACCACATCTCTGTGATACGTGCAGCATCACACCTGCCAATTTAATCAGTGTTACAAGCTCATTTAACCTGTTTTGTATACTGCATGCATTTAAGTACAACACCCTAAGCTGTGCATTGACTGCCCCCTGTTCTCCATAGTTGTCACCACGTCAGCTGTGCCTGAAGTTAGATTCTTGAGCCTTTCTATAGTCTCTAACCAAACACTTGGTGTGGAAACATTAATAACCTCTGCCAAGCTCTCCCACCCCTTCTTTTAAAATTTCCATGCACTGAATCCACTATTTAGGTTAATGCCCTATCTGTAGCCCTGGTTATGCAATTTGCCAGGATTCTGGTTCCAGCATGATTCAGATGGAGCTTGTCTTTTCAAATGGCTCCCTTCTTGCCCAGTACTGGTTCCAATGTCACATGAATTCAAACCTGGTTTTCCCCAAATCATCAATAAGCCACGCATTTACCGCTTCATTCTTGTTGTGGCTCAGGTAGTAATCCAGAGATTATTACCTTTTTTGGTTCTGCTTTATAATTTAGCCTCGACTGTTCGTATTCCCTCAGGATCACTTTCCTCTTTCTACCTATGTCATTGGTACCTATATGGACAACGACAGCTGGATCTTTCCCCAAGTTATTCTGCAGCCCAGATGAGATATCATGAACCCAGGCACCAGGAAAGCAACAGGGCCCTTGGGGCTTTTGATTGTGGCCACAGAAAACAGAGTCTATTCCACTGACTGTACACCTCCCATTACAACATTTCTCCTTTCTCCCACCTCTTGAATGGCCTCCTGTACGGCAGTGCTGTGGTTAGTTTGCACTTCCTTCCTAAAGCCTCCAGTCTCATCGACACAGAGAGCAAGAATCTCAAACCTTTAGACAAGCTCAAGGGCTGAGGCTTCTTCAGTACTACCTCCTGGGTCCCTCTATTTGCCTTGTTCGTAGTCACACTCTCCTATCACAGACCACTGACTGAATTTGAGCTAGTTAATCTAAGGGGTGTGACTGCTTCCTAAACTACAAGCAATAAAATAGGAACCAGTTTTATTATTACAAAAATATACTTTATTCATTTAAAGAAACATTATCAAAAGTATGTACAGAAGGTTCTAGAACAGTCTGTACAGCATTTGAAGAGGGAAAAAAACCAAACAGCACACTAGAATTTGACATCGTTCAGAGCTTCCCTGGAGTTGCAAAACAAAGGCATTTTCTACTAAGAGAAGGTGAGGACTGCAGATGCTGGAGATCAGAGCTGAAAAATGTGTTGCTGGAAAAGCGCAGCAGGTCAGGCAGCATCCAAGGAGCAGGAGATTCAACGTTTCGGGCATAAGCCCTTCTTATGCTCCTTGGATGCTGCCTGACCTGCTGCGCTTTTCCAGCAACACATTTTTCATCATTTTCTACTAATGCAGGAAAGTAGGAACCACTTATTCAAACTTTCCCACTACTCACCAACTGAAGAATCTCAGATACTCCCTCTTCTTCCTGTTGAGCACCAGGTCCTTTGTGATCCCTTTCTCCCAGATTCCTCCTCCGTCATTTCTCACTACTTCCCTCCTCGTGGACCATAGCGCTGTTACCTCATTACCAAAGATAACTGATTCTGATTTAACCTGAGGGTCAGTACACCTTTATGGTAACCATGCTAATTATACCCAGGCTATTGGCGTCAATGTGCATCATAAACCAGCAAACTGAGGTAATTGACCCTACCTCCTCTTTAAATGCTTTCTGTGATCTAGCCTGTACAACTCTCTGAATAGTAATTCCAGACATTCCTTAACCTCTGGAAGAAGAAATTCCTTTGCATTTCAGTTTTAAACACGTGTCCCCTTATTCTGTAACTATGTCCCAAGTTCAAGATTCGCTTTCCATGGAAACAACTCCTCAGCATCTACTCTGTCAAGCCCCATCTGAATCCTGTATATTTGAATAAGATTCTTCTAAACTCTGAATATAGGCCTAACCTGTTTAGCTGTTCTTGATAAGTCAATCAATTCATCCCAGGAATCAGTCTAGTGGATCACTTTTGAACAGTACTAGTATATCCTTTTTTTAAATATGGGGACCAAACTGAACACAGTGCAACCTCAACAACACCTTGTATTGTTGGAACAAGTCTTCTCTGTTTTTAAATTCCATTCCCCTGATAATAAAGCCCAGAATTCCATTTGTTGCCTTAAACACTCACCGCACCTCCATGCTAACTTTTTTGTGTTTCATGTACAAGAACACCCAAATTTCTCTGGGTTTTTTGATGGAACCGCTGTCCATTTAAATAATAGTCTGCCTTTTGATTCTTCCTAACAAAGAATACTTATAATACATATGCCAAGTTTCTCCCCACTTGCTTAACCTGTCTATAGCCCCTTGCAGTTTCCTTATGCCCTCTTCACAAGATGCCTTTCCACTTATTTTTGTATCATCAGCAAATTTAGATATACTGTGCCTTTTCCTCTATCATTAATAAGTGTAAGGTCTCAATTAGTTAATTAGATTAGATTACTTACAGTGTGGAAACAGGCCCTTCGGCCCAACAAGTCCACACCGACAATCCGAAGCAACCCACCCAGACCCATTCCCCTACATGTACCCCTACACCTAACTCTATGGGCAATTTAGCAGTAATCCTTGTGGTACTTCACTAGTTACATCTTTTAAACCTAAAATCCCAAATCTGTTTTCTGTGTGTTAACCAATCCTCAAAAAACGGTAATACATCGCCGTACCTTCCACCCCCCCCAAAATAAAAATCAGTGGGCTCTTGTGTAATTACTTTTCAAATGACACTTTATTGAATGCGGTTTTGAAAATCCAAATACACATCTAACAGTTCTTGTTCATCACCTTACTTGTTCTATCCTTAAGGAATTCTAGCAAATTTGTTAAATATCAATTCCCTTTCACAAAACCATGTTGATTCTCTTTAATTGCATTAAGTATTTTTAAAATGCTCTGTTATTTCTTTCTAATAATGGACTTGCATTTTCCCAATGTGAGGCTAACTGGCTTATAGTTTCTTGCTTTTTGTCTCCCTCCCTTCTTGAATAATGGCGCCATATTGACAGTTCTCCTATCTGCTGGAATCCAACCGGGATCCAGTGAGGTCTTGGGTATTTTGACCAATGCCTCCTATATATCTCTGCAGCTACTTCCTTTAAAGCCCTTTGATGCAGACCGCCCAGTCCTCATCTCTTGTTTGCCTTTAGTCCATTATAAAGTTAAAACGTTTTGATTGTCACAAGCCAAACTTTCATAAATGTATTTAACTTTATTAGGAATGATTGTGGTGAGTAACTGGTGAGCAATACAAGATCAGGTCCAAAACTGTGCATTGTAGACACTTATTTAACAGTTAGTTAGCCAATAGTAATTTATAGTGTTAGTCCAGATCTAGAATAGTTAACAAGTATGAAAGTTAACAGGGTCCTACAGCCATCTAACAAAACTTCTAGTACTGTGTGTCTCATGTATTATAACCTCAAAGGGTTACTGGTTGAAACATGCTGCTAATAGTAAAAATCTCTTTGGATATTTTCTGGCATTTGTTGGGCATCTTGAATCAGATATCTTGTTAGCTCAAGGTAAAAGTTCTAGGATTGTAAATATTGTCCAGAGGAAAATTAATGAATGATGAATGAAAGTATTTTGCTCACCATGTGTTCTATGTTCCATAGAGATACAGGAACTGATTCAGTATTTGTTTGCATCACTTATAGGGTTGAGTTCAACTGCGAACAATTTGGCATCTTCCCTCACTACATCCCTTTCCCAAACTACTGTCCCTACCCAGAATCTTGAGATGTCGTCTGCTAATATGGGTGGAGATGGCAGTGTTACTCTTACTTTGACTGACACCCAAAGCATGCTGTCTGCTGGTCTAGACACAGTCACACTCAACATAGCTGCTCAGGTAAGGCTGAACCAACAGGACACTTCCAAACATTAATGTATTCATTATTTTAAAATGTTTCATTTAATAGCTGAGAGTATATTGATACTTATGATAGGTTTTGTGGTCTGTGACTCAGATTTCCAGCAGCAAATATCAGTACTTTCCTCAATATGCAACAAAATCGAAGAGTGTGGTGCCAGCACAGCCAGTCAGGAGCAGGAGAGTCGACATTTCAGGCATAAGCCCTTTGTCAGGCACCACACTTTTCCACTCTGATCGCCATTGACGTCGATTTTCCTGCTCCTCGGATGCTGCCTGAACTGCTGTGCTTTTCCAGCACCACTAATCCAGAACCTTGTGTACTTATACACCACCTTAATGAAAAAATAAAATCCAAAGATGCTCCACATAGGCATTGTAGACACTACTACATAATGAAATGTTAGAACAAGTGATCAAGCACTTAGTCAAAGAAAGCGTTTTAAAATAATATATTTAAAGTAGGAAAGCTAAGCAAAGAGGTTTTAAGAAGGGAATTCCAGAGCTTGGGGGCCAGATAGTTGAAGACGCCTGATTAAAACTAGATGTTTTTCTATTTTTTTGCTGGATAGGACAGTTGTAGAGATGTATCCAATATTTCCTTAGCAATTCACTTGTCTCAAGAATATCACATTGAAGTTTCATCCAGTACTTCATGCTTCCTCCATTGAAAAAGATAGCGAACTTTCAAAAAATTCATTAATGTTGAAATGTCTTAAATCTTCAAGCATATAACTTAGTAAGTTGTTACAGGAATCACTTTTCAACCAAAAGCACAGAACTTGATGCAGTAAATGACTGCAGAACATAGTTATGGTTTAAACAAAACTAATTCCACATTACATTTCAAAGGCAAGCATAAGGAAGATGTGGAGCTATCAACATTATGTGCTACATGTGACCAAGAACAGAGATTGTAGACTTAAATTTAGAATCACACAGGTAAAAAGAGGGCCATTCAAGCCATCATTTTAAAAATATCTATCCAATTAGTCCCAATCCACTTGCTTTTTCCCTCCAGCACTCGATTTTTTTCTTTACAAGTTTGTCTCCAATTCCCTCCAAAAGCTACGGTTGTGTCTGATTCCACCATCATTTCAAACTGTGTTGTCCATACCTTCATAAAGCTCTGTGGAAAACTATTTTTTGGATACATATCACTCTCTATTTAATTTAGGGAGTCAAATATATTAAAATAAACTCAAAATTTTTATTAGCTCAAAATAAACCTAATTTTAAAAAGTGAGACTTGACAGGCTTCCAGTACTGTTTAGCTTTACATAGCGGTAGGAAAAAATGTTGAAAGAGCTATGCATTAGACATTTGTTTGGTGGAACACCAGGCGGGAGAGCACTTTAGGAGGATTTAAACTAGTTTGGCAGGGCGATGGGAACTGGAGCTATGGATCCTAGGATGGGGTAGCTGGTGAACAGGTAAATACAGCGTGCAGAAGGATAGACAGTTGATAGGGCAAAGTTGCAGTCAGTGTGATTGGTTGAAGTGTGTCTATTTTATCACTTATTTGTGATGAAGGGCTTATGCCTGAAACGTCGACTCTCCTGCTCTTCGGATGCACCTGACTTGCTGTGCTTTTCTAACACCACACTCTGGACTCTAATCTCCAGCATCTGCAGTCCTCACTCTCTCCTATTTTAACTCAAGAAGTGTTCAAGAATAAGGGTGATAAACTTAGAGCATGGATCAGTACTTGGAGCTATGATGTTCTGACTATTACGGAGACTTGGATATCTGAGGGCAGGAATGGTTGTTGGATGTTCTGGGGTTTAGATGTTTCAAAAGAAATAGGGAGGGAGAGAAAAGCGGTGGGGGAGTGGCATTGATAATCAGGGATAGTATTAAAGCTGCAGAAAGGGATGTCATTGATATGTCTACTGAGTCATTTTGGTGGAAGTCAAAAACAGGAAAGAAGCAGTCACTTTATTGGGAGTTTTCTATAGACCACCAATAGCAACAGAGACACGAAGGAACAGTTTGGGAGGCAGATTTTGGAAAGGTGCAGAAGTAACAAGATTGTTGTCATGGGTGACTTCAACTTCCCTAATCTTGATTGGAACCTCCTTATTACAAATAGTTTGGATGGAGTAGATTTTGTCAGGTGTAACCAAGAAGGATTTCTGACTCAATAGGTAGATAGGCTGACTAGAGGGGAGGCCATATTGGATTTGGTGCTTGGTAGCAAACCAGATCACGTGTCACATCTCTGTGGGAGAGCATTTCGGTGATAGTGATCACAACTCCCTGACATTTGCTATACTCATGGAGAGGGATAGGAGCAGACAGTATGATAATGTATTTAATTGGGGGAGGGGGAATTACAATGCTCTTAGGCAGAAACTGTGGAGCATAAATTGGGAGCAGCTATTCTCAGGGAAATGCACAACAGAAATGTGGAGGTTGTTTAGGAAGCACTTGGTTCGAGTGCTGGATAGGTTTGTCCCACTGTGGCAAGGAAGGGATGGTACAATGAAGGAACCTTGGATGACAAGAGATGTGGATCATCTAGTCAAACCAGGATCAGACAGGGCTCCAGAGGATGACAAGGTAGCCAGGAAGGAACTGAAGCATGGCCTTAGGAGAGCTGAAAGGGGACATGAGAAAGCCTTGGCATGTTGGATTAAGGAAAGCCCCAAGGCATTCTACACTTATGTGAGGAACAAGAGGATGGCCAGCGTGAAGGTTAGGGCCGATCAGGGATAGTGCAAGGAACTTGGGTCTGGAGTCGGAGGAGGTAGGGGAGTACCTTAATGAATACTTTGCTTCAGTATTCACTAGTAAAGAGGGACCTTGTCATGTGTGAGAACAGCATGAAACAGGCTGATGCGCTCGAACAGGTGCGTCTTAAGAAGGAGGATGTGCTGGAAAGTTTGAAAAACATGAGGATTGATAAGTCCCCTGGGCCAGGTGGGATATACCCAAGGTTATTTTGGGAAGTGAGGAAAGAGATGGCTGCACCTTTGCCAATGAACTTTGTGATCTCACTCTCCACCTGTGTGGTACGAGATGATTGGAGGGTGGCAAATGTTATTCCCTTGTTCAAGAAAGGGAATAGGGATAACCTGGGAATTATAGACCAGTCAGTCTGAGTTTTGTGGTAGGCAAATTATTGGAGAGGGTTCTGAGACAGGATTTATGATTATTTCAAAAAGCATAGCTTGATTAGAGAGAGTAAGCATAGCTTTGTGAAGGACAGGTCATGCCACTCAAGCTTTGTTGAATTCTTTGAGGATGTGAAAAACACACTAATGAAGGTAGGGCAGTGGATGTGGTGTTTATGGATTTTAGCAAGGCATTTGATGAGGTTCCCTGTTGTAGATTCATTCAGAAAGTAAGGAGGTATGAAATACAGGGAAATTTTGGCTGTCTGGAATCAGAATCAGCTGGCCCGTAGAAGACAGACAGTGGTAGTAGATGGAAAGTATTCGGCCTGGAGCTTGGTGATCAGTGGTGTTCCTCATGCATCAGTTCTGGGACCTCTACTCTTTGTGATTTTTATAAATGACTTGAATGAAGAAATGAAAGGAAGGGTTAGTAATTTTGCCGATGACACGAAGATTGATGGAGTTGTCGATAGTGTGGAGGGTTGTTGTAGGTTGCATTGGGACATTGACAGGATGCAGAGCTGGCCTGAGAAGTGGCAGACGGAATTCAACCTGGAAAAATGTGAAGCGATTAATTTTGGAAGGTCTAATTTGAATGCAGATTACATGTTTAAATGGAGGATTCTTGGCATTAAGAGGAACAGAGGGATCTTGGAGTCCACGTCCATAGATTCTCAATGTTGCCACCCACGTTGATTGGGTTGTTAAGAAGGCATATTGTGTGTTGGCTTTCATTAGCAGGGGGATTGAGTTTAAGAACCGTGAGGTCATACTGCATCTCTATAAAGCCCTGGTTAGACCACATTTGGAATATTGTATTCAGCTCTGGTCTCCTCGTTATAGGAAGGATGTAGAAGCTTTAGAGACGGTGAAGAGCAGATTTACCAGGATGCTGCCTGTACTGGAGGGCATGCCTGATGAAAAAAGGTTAAGGGAGTTAGGGCTTTTCTCATTGGAGCGAAGAAGATTGAGAGGTGACTTGATGGATGTACAAGATGATGAGAGGCAGAGATAGAGTGGATAGTCTGAGACTCTTTGCCAGGGTGGAAATGGCTATTAGGAGGGGACATAATTTTAAGGTGATTGGAGGAAGGCTCTTTACACACAGAGTGGTGGATGCATGAAATTCACTGCTGGCAGTTGTAGTAGAGTCAGAAACATTAGGGATTTTTAAGCCATCCTTGGATAGACACATGGCTAATAGTAAAGTGAAGGGTCTGTCGGTTAGTTTGACTTTAGAGTAGGCTAAAAGATCGTCACCACATCGAGGGCTGAAGAGCCTGTATTGTGCTGTACTGTTCTATGTAACAACTTGTATTTGTATAGCATCTTTTGTGTGGTAAAGTGCCCCAAGTTGCTTTACCAGTGTATTGTCAAATAAAAATTGACACTGAGCCACATAAGGAGATTATTAAGGCAGATGAGAAAAAAACTTAATCAAAAAGATGCCCTCAAAGGAGGGAGGGAGAGAGAGAGAGAGAGCGCGCGAGAGAGATGTGAAAATCATTACAGAGCTTAGTGCCTCAGCAGCTATTTCCGTAGTCGAAAAACTAGTGCAATGGAAAGAATGAATGCATAAAAGATGTAAAGTAAATTAGTGGAGAGATCTTGGAGGGTTGTTAGGCTATGCAAGGTAATAGAGTTAGGGAGGAGTGAGCCCATGTAGGGATTTAAACATAAATAAATAAACATAAAAGGTTTAAATATTAAATTTATTTATAATATGCAGTGCCAAATATTTTAGCATATCAATTCCATGAAGCAGTTTTAGAAGAGTAATGGTGAAATAAGCTCAGAAAGATAAATGTATTTAAATATAATGATTAAGACCCAATTGTCTAAATTTTAAGGAAGGAATTTGAGGCTAATAATGATATACAGAAAATATAGACCAGATGTGCTTCATGCAAAATATTCACAGATGGGATGGATTTACTGACTGTTAATAACATTACAGATGTGTAATTTTTAATTTTAGTATTTTAGAATTGTTCTCTACAGAATGACTATAATGTTCAATGTGATGTTTTAGAATGGTGGCTTTAAAGTACAGGTACTTTAAAATGTCAGTGCCCTTAGATTTTCTTCATAAATTGCAAAATCACCATCTCTGTTTGCTACAACGTTATTGACATTAAAATATTTAAAACCTATATTCTATACTAAATATTTTTAGTGAAATATTTAGTATAGAATATGCTGACTGAATTGAAAATGGAAGTGTTATCTACAAGACTATTAATCACAGTGGAGCAAAACATTTGTTTTGTTGATATAATTGTGTCTGGTAATTTAATCTTTTCCTCTTCAAAAACAGGGGCAACAATTTCCAACAGTGGTTCCTGAAGCAACTCTCCCAGGCCAAACTGCATCAACTCATCCACAGGTTATATTGGTCAGTCAGGCACCACAAGATTCAGCTGGTACACAAGATGAGACGACCTCATACCAGGTACAGTACAGCAATTTAAATGATAAAATCATAGAATCATCATGAGATGAGGTAATTTGCCCTGAAACCCCATGTCGACACTTTGATAGAGCTATCCATTTACTCCCACTCCCCCTACTCTCCTCCTGTATTCCTGCAAATACATAAGTACCTCAGTTTTTCCTGAAAATTGCAATTGAATCAGCTTTCACACTCTTTCAGACAATTCCTTCCAGAGTGAAAAACATTCTTCTCTCTATTCTGTTTTTGTTTTTACCAATTATCTTAAATCGGTGATAATACTGTGGAAACAGTTTCTCCCTAACTAGTATACCCCATTTCATCCCCATTAAGTTCCCTTTGATTTTCATTACTCTAAGGAAAATGATTGTAGTTTCTGTAATTTCTCTGCATAAATAGGATCAATGTGACTTGATGGGTCAGTTGGTCTGCTTCTACACTGTAGGATATCTCTTATTCTATTAATTAAGGATTTAATTTAGAAAATCATGTGGCTAGTTTAAGAACTGGGTGGCAGAGGGTGAGTGAAGAGCAGTTCATTGAAATTTACATAGGTAAAGAATATAAATTTTGCTGTAAGCAACGTTTGTAATAAAGTGTCACATGGGAAGGCACAAAGGTATGCAGCTTTTATGAATGGCACATGTTGGTTCAGGCCTACACCCGGGAAGTATCTTCCACTGAAATACTTGAACTTGAATTTAAAACTTCAAATCAGGGCAATACAAAGAGAGTTTTTTTAGAGTTAGAAGTTCAACTCACTCTGCTGAGTTATAGAGAATAAGTTATAGGCAGAGGTGAATGGTGATCATCTGTATATATTAGGAGAAGCAAGAACACATAGGCTAGAGCAGGGATATTTAAAGGAAATGATCTGGTCCAGCAAGTTTGAAATACTTGTTGGGGAGGTGATGACTCCTTTTGGGGAGGTGATGACTCTGGGAGGGATCTTCACGGTGTTATAAAATAAGGCCATGCTTAAGAATGGAATATTGGAAGCACATCCATTCCAATGGAAAATTTGAAATGTTGGATTAGTTTATCGTAGGCTTCTATATATCTTATCATCAGACTCATCAGCTCCTTTTCTTCAAGAATTTTTTTTTGAAAAGGCATAGCTATGGATGTAGGTTTGCTCACTGAGCTGAAAGGTTTGTTTTCAGATGTTTTGTCACCATACTAAAACATCTTCAGTAAGCCTCTGGATAAAGCACTGGTGTTATAGCCCGTTTTCTATTTGTGTTTGGGTTGCCTTAGTGATGTCATTTCCTGTGGTGAAGTCATTTCCGGTGGTGATGTCATTTCCTGTTCTTTTTCTCATGGGGGTGGTAACTGTGATCCAAGTCAATGTGTGTGTTGACAGAGTTCTGGTTGGAATGCCATGCTTCTAGGAATTCTTGTGTGTGTCTCTGTTTGGCTTGTCTTGGCATGGATGTGTTGTCCCATTTGGAATATGCTGTTGAAAGAGTTGTGATGAGCACTGCAGAGCATCTTGCAGATAGTACGCACTGTTGCCTCTGTGTGCCAGTATTGGAAGGAGTGAATGGAGAATATATGAATGGGATGCTAGTCAAATGGGCTGCATCGTATTAAGCTGTGTTGAGTTGTTCTGTGTTGCTGGAGCTGCACTCCTCCAGGCAAGTAGAGAATATTTCCATCACACTTGACTTATGCCTCTTAGATGGTGGACAAGCTTTGGGTAGTCTGACTCTGACCTGATCCTTGAGCCACAGCATTTATTTGGCTGGTCCAATTACATTTCAGGACAGTGGTAACCCTCACAACGTTGATAGTGGGGTACTCGGTGATAGCAATGCAGTTGAATGTCAATGGACAATGGTTAGATTGTCTGTTGTTTGACATGGCATTGCCTAACACAAGTGTGGTGCAACCGTTACTTACTACTTGTTAGCCAAAGCCCAATGTTGTTCAGATGCTGCATTTCAGCAAGGATTGCTTCAGTATCTGAGGAGATCTGAGTATACAATGTATAACAGTAATCATCTATGACCTTCATCATGCACTATGGAAGGAAGGTCATTGATGAAGCAGCAGAAGATGGCAGGTTCATAACAGTAATCTGAGGAACTCCTAGAGTGATGCCCTGGGACTGAGATGGTTGACTTCCAACAACTACGACCATTATCATTTGTGCTAAGTATGATGTTGTGGTTCTGTTCGCCGAGCTGGAAGTTTTTGTTGCAAACGTTTTGTCCCCTGGCTAGGCGACATCATCAGTGCTTGGGAGCCTCCTGCGAAGCTCTTCTTTGATGTTTCCTCCAGTGTTTATAGTGGTCTGTCCCTGCCGCTTCCGGTTACTAAGGATAGTTGGTCGTGTCGTTTCGTGGCTAGTTGATGTGTAGCCACACACGCAGACAACAAGCAACATGAATTCGACTGGGACAACACTACTATCATAGGGCAAGCCAGACAGAGAACAGCCAGGGAATTCCTAGAGGCATGGCATTCATCCACAAACTCCATCAACAAACACATCGACCTGGACCCAATATACCAACCACTACAGCGGACAGCTGAAACTGACAACCGGAAGCGGCAGGGACAGACCACTATAAACACCGGAGGAAACATCAAAGAAGCGCTTTGCAGGAGGCTCCCAAGCACTGATGATGTCGCCTAGCCAGGGGACGAAACGTTTGCAACAAAAACTTCCAGCTCGGCGAACAGAACCACAACAACGAGCACCCGAGCTACAAATCTTCGCACAAACTTTGAACAGCTAAGTATGATTTCAAGTAGGAGAGGGTTGTATTTTTTATTCCCATTGACATACATTGTTGTAGGGCTCCTTGACTCTGTATTCTGTCAGATTCTGTCTTGATGACAAGGATAGTTGAACTCACCTTGCCTCTGGAGTTCAGCTGTTTTATTCATATTTGGACCAATGCTGTAAAGAGCCAGGAGTTGGGTCATTCTGACCTGTTCACTCGTGAAATAACTCCACAGACACTAGTATTCCATTATCAAGACACCCTTTACTTAACGCGTGAACTGTATATTAACTCTGACCAGGTAGCTCAGCACCAGTCCTTAGAGTGAGGATAATCGCCAAGACCCTTGTTTATATCTGTAAGCCAGGACTCCCTGATTGGCCCAGGATAACCGCCTCAGTCAGGAAACTCCAACTCAATGTGATCCACCTACCCAATCTCGTTCTAATCACTACAACTCATAAACAGAAAATTCAGCCTGTTACCACAGTTAATAAATCTTTTGCTCGTTTTGCTGATGATTGTGAGTAGACTGATGGTTCATTTATTGGCTAAATTGGATTTAATCTATAGTTTATAGCCAGGATACACCTTGTAAAATTTCCACATTACTGGTCATAAGGTTGTGTTGTGACTGTACGAGAACAGCTTGATAGGACCGCAGTTAATGCAGGAGTGCAGCTCTTCAGTATTATTGCTTGAATATCATCAGGCCTGTAGCCTTTACAGTGTACAATATCTTCAGTCATTTCTTGATAGCAAGTGCAATGAATTGAATTGGCTGAAGACTGAAATCTGTGACGTACAAGTAGATCATCCACTGGTACTTCAGGCTGAAAATGGTTACAAATACTTCAGTCTAGATGTGCTGTAACCTCCATCATTGAGTATGCAGATATTTGTGGAGCCACCATATCCTCTTAATTGCTTAATTATCCTCCACCATTCATAGCTGGGTGTGGCAAGATTACAGAACATTGGTTGGATCAGATCCGTCGATTGTGAGATTGCCTAGCTCTGTCTGTCGCCTGTACTTCCATTGTTTGACATGCAATTAGTTTTGTATTGTAGCTTTATAGGTTGATACCTTTTTTTTTTGGAATGTCTGCTGCTGCTCCTGGCACACCTTTTTGTACTCTTCATTGAATCAGGGTAGATTCCCTGGGTTGATGTTAAAGTTAGAGTTGGAGATATGCCAGGCATGTTCTGTTGTTGGTCCCTAATACCAAATGGATGCCCAGTTTTGAATTGCTAGATCTATTCAAAGTCAATCCCATTTTGCATGGTGGTAGTGATAAAGGATAACATGTTGAAGATTATTCTCACAGTGAAGCCAGTAATTTGTCTCCACAAGGACTATGCAGTGGTCACTCTCACTGATACTGTCATGGACAGATGCATTTGCGGAAGGCAGACTTGTAATGACAAAGTCAAGTAGATATTTTTGTCGTCTTGGTTCCTCACCTCACTCGCCACAGATCCAGCCTGGCAGTGTGCAAGTTTCACTAAGTTGAGCTTTTCAACAAACTGGCAACATCTAATAGATTCAGGAGGAATACAAATGCCTTGAATTAAAAATTTGAGTAGATACAAAGGTAGGCTTTCAAGGCGTGGGACTTGCCTTGCTTATTTGCATGTGGTTCCGGTGAGAAAGTGGGGTATAAAAACACACTCACATCCAGGAGTGAAGCCAAAAAACTAAATGGTCAAATTAACAGCTAATGTTTAACTAATGAGTAACATCTTTTTAAAAGTACCGATGATGGATCCTTCCTGTTTGTTAGTACAATGGGTTTCTCATATTTTTAGAAGCAATTTTAAACGGAGACCCAGTTTGTCTGTTGGGACAGCTGCAAATGTACATGTGTTTGAATATTAATCAAATTTTAATCAGCATACCCTATTTGTGATTATGTGAGATGTTTTGGAAGTTAAAGGAGTTCTGTGAAGTCCTTGAAGTGTCCTGAAGACATGAAAGATGCTGTGTAACTGCAAACACTTGCTTTGAATGAACATGAGGACAATCAATATAATTCTGTGTCCACTGTGGATTTATCCAGAAGAATAACTGTGTCATTCATATCAGTTAACGTCAAAGTTTTATTTGTGGCATTTGAATTCAATAATCTCATTGAAAGCCAGCTAGGCACCTCTTGTTTGTTACATAGTGATTGCTTCAATAAGTTGGGATATCTATCATGTCAAAATGTCATAAACCAATGCATTTATCTAGCACCTTTAATGTAGATAATCACAATGATGATTATCTAACAAAATTTGACTCCAAATCACTTAGGGAGGTAAATTCCAGAGCTTTGACAACTTGAGGCATGCTGCTAGTGATGGGATGAGTTAGTAAGTTAGGGTTACTTAAGAGCCAGATTTGAAGGAGCTTGTGGAAGTGTAAGGCTGGAAGAGATCTCCGAAACTGGTTGAGGCATTTTGACACCATGTTTGAAGTATAACTACTTGGGAAGTACTGAATAGTGTCTGGAACTATACTGTGTCAGATCCTTTTGATTCCATTCAGAACTGAAAATGTGATTAGAATATAGTAGTCAGAAAATAAGTTATTTTAGTCAGCTTGGTTTGCAATATAGTGATGCCAACAAGCCTGGGTTCAATTCCCACACCAGCTAAGATTACCAGGATCCTCCTCAACCTTTCCCCTCATCTGAGATGTGATAACCACAGGTTAAACCACCAACCGTCCTCTCTGAGTAGTGAGCGAGAAGCCTATAGTCCAGTATGACTATGGCGAGTTTACCTTTAATCTGTCTAATTTTATATGCGCAGCAATTTTGTCATTGTGCTCATGTGACAGCAATAATTATGCAAATAGGCAAAATCAAAAAAATGAGATCCTGTTAGTACATTGCCTTTCTGACAAAATTTGCACCAGATCTTAATGTCATGAACTGAATTTGCACCTTCTGGTTTAGGTAACTGAGACAACGATTAGTTTTACAGAAGACAGTCAGACAGATGATGAGGGCCAGATAAATCACTGTCCCAATTGTAGCCAAAGCTTCTCTTCAGGCTCCATGCTCCGTCGACATTGCCGCGAAGCCCATGGGGAGGAACGAATCCACATATGCAACGTCTGCAGCAAAGCCTTCAAACGAGCAGCCCATCTCAAGGTAATTGAATAAAATCACAGACAAATTGGTTAAATTTACTATTAATGTTGCAACGCTTTTTTTTGTTTGGGCACCATCCCCTTTCTTCAAGTTTATCTTTTTGGCATAATTTCCAGCAAACTAAGCATCTCACTTGGTACAAACAGGATGTCCCCCTTAGTCCCCACCTACGTTCGAGACACCACCCACGCCCTCCACCTCCTCCATGATTTTCACTTCCCTGGCCCCCAACGTCTTATCCTCACGATGGACATCCAGTCCCTATACATTTCCATCCCCATACGCTTCCATCCCCCATCACGAAGGCCTCCAAAGCCCTCCGCTTCCTCCTCTCCCACCGACCCAACCAGTAACCTTCCACTGACACCCTCCTTCGACTGACTGAACTGGTCCTCACTCTTAACAACTTCTCCTTCCAATCCTCCCACTTCCTCCAAACCAAAGGAGTAGGTATGGGCACCTGCATGGACCCCAGCTATGCCTGCCTCTTCGTCGGATATGTGGAACAGTCCATCTTCCGCAGCTACACTGGCACCACCCCCCCACCTTTTCCTCCGCTACATCGATGATTGTATTGGCGCTATCTTGTGCTCCCACGAGGAGGTTGAACAGTTCATCCACTTTACTAACACCTTCCACCCCGACCTCAAATTTACCTGGACCGTCTCAGACTCCTCCCTTCCCTTCTTAGACCTCTCCATTTCTATCTCGGGCGACCGACTCAACACAGGCATTTACTACAAACCGACCGACTCCCACAACTACCTAGATTACACTTCCTCCCACCCTGCCCTCTGTAAAAACGCCATCCCATATTCCCAATTCCTTCGCCTCCGCCGCATCTGCTCCCAGGAGGACCAATTCCACTACCGAACAACCCAAATGGCCTCCTTCTTCAAAGACCGCAATTTCCCCTCAGATGTAGTTGACGATGTTCTCCATCGCATCTCCTCCACTTTCCGCACCTCTGCCCTTGAACCCCGCCCCTCCAATCGCCACCAGGACAGAACCCCACTGGTCCTCATCTTCCACCCCACCAACCTCCGGATACGTCGTATCATCCTCCATCATTTCAGCCACCTCCAAACAGACCCCACCACCAGGGATATATTTCCCTCCCCACCCTTATCAGCATTCCGGAGAGACCACTCCCTCCGCGACTCCCTCGTCAGGTCCACACACCCACCAACCCAACCTCCACTCCCGGCACCTTCCCCTGCAACCGCAAGAAGTGCAAAACTTGCGCCCACACCTTCCCCCCTCACCTCCCTCCAAGCCCCCAATGGATCCTTCCATATCTGTCGCAAATTCACCTGCACCTCCGTACATATCATTTACTGTATCCGTTGCACCCGATGTGGTTTCCTCTACATTGGGGAGACAGGCCGCCTACTTGTGGAATGTTTCAGGGAACACCTCTGGGACACCCGCACCAACCAATACAACTGCCCCGTGGCTGAACACTTTAACTCCCCCTCCCACTCCGCCAAGGACATGCAGGTCCTTGGCCTCCTCCATTGCCAGACGCCTGGAGGAAGAGCGCCTCATCTTCAGCCTAGGAACCCTCCGACCACACGGGATGAATGTAGATTTCTCCAGCTTCCTCATTTCCCCTTCCCCCACCTTCTCTCGGTCCCAACCCCCGGATTCAGCACTGCCCTCTTGACCTGCAATCTTCTTCCCGACCTCTCCGCCCCCACCCCCTCTCCGGCCTACCACCCTCATCCTCACCTCCTTCCACCTATCGTATTCCCAGTGCCCCTCCCCCCTACCTTTTATCTCAGCCCGCTTGGCACACCAGCCTCATTCCTGAAGAAGGGCTTATGCCCGAAACGTCGATTCTCCTGCTCCTCGGATGCTCCCTGGCCTGCTGTGTTTTCCAGCACCACATTTTTCAACAAACAGGATGTTGGCTACATTTCTTTAACCAATTGTATCTAGGCTGTTCAGTTGTTTCTGTGAGTTAAAAAGATATGTGATCCTGTCTATAGCTCTTCAAATAACGAGTGACTGTTTTAAGATCTTTTTGTGGAGCTGTTGAGTGAAACACTTCTGATGGATGGACAAACTTCCAGTACAAAATTTACTTGTGGTATTGACTTGGGTTAACTTCTAGTTTGACAAAATTTCAATTTTAAAGATTATTAACTCTCTTTCCCATCTCTGTAGCCTCTAGTATACCTCCTCTGAGATCTCAAAGCTCCTCTACTTCTAGTTTCTTATTGATCTCTAATTTTTTTCTTTTTTGCTCCTCCATTGGCAGTCATGCCTTCAGCTGTCCAAGCCTAAGTGCTGCAATTCTATGTCTAATCCTCTATGTCTATATATTCCTCCTCCTGGCTCCTTTACTACACGACTTAAATCTACCTGTTGAACCAACTTTTGGTCATCTGTCCTAGTATCTCCTTTGTGGCTTGGAGTCAAATCTTAATCACTCTTGTGAAGTACTTTGGGACATTTTATTAGTTAAGTGAAAATTATAATAGAGAGGCTCGAGAAGATGCCTTTGAACCCTTAGCCTCTACCTTACTTGCTCGGAAGGCAATTGAAGGCGACTTTTTTGGATGCAAGTAGCACTTTTTCTGATGATGTTTTATTTGTTCGTGAGATGAATGTGTGCTGGCAAGGGGAATGTTTACGATTGCTCTTGAGAAAGATGTTGATTAGTTGATTGTATTGAATGGCTTGCTTAGACTATTTTAGAGGATAGGAAAAAGTAAACAATATAGCATAGTACATCAGCATGTAGAAGCTTTTTTAAAAATGTAATCATTTGCGTTTATTTGAGTCCTTTCAAGTTTCTTTCTCCTCTTACTCTATCAAAATAATTTCATGATTTAAGATCTCATTGCATAGGTTTGTAATGATAATCATAATGTCAAAGAATTTTTAGGCATATTAACCCTATTAGGAAGACAATATTGGAGCTGTGTTATACTGAGCTTGAGTTTAGTAGAAGCTCCAGCTTCGTAATTCCTTATTCTACTCATGTTTTGATGTAACAGGATGCTTATCGTGGCGTGCTCTAAAGGAACTAATGACTTTTAACCCTTTTCATCCCCTGGGTAGTACTTTCTTGAATGTTGTACCATCTTGCTGGACAATCAGAACCTTTTTAAATGCTGTAAATGTAAGGAGCATTTGCACAGTGGGCATGTGGCTAGCATGTATACATGTTGGCTAGGCATCATGCAGCTAGGTTGTGTTACAGTGATTTGATGCGTGATGTTTTTGAAAGGTATGGGTGACAGGGCTATTGATTGTACATTGCATCTTGAATATGTACCCTGTTGAAATATATGTTTCCAAGAAATTTGTATGGTAGTGTGAAGATTTGAATATCATGGGGCGTACAATGAGAGGTGGACTCACTGAGATCTTAATAGAGAGAGGAGAACTTCTTCAAGGTAGGCATCCCTGGAAGAGGCTTTGCAGTAATGTTGAAATCAACTAGGAGACAGTGAGGTCTGCAGATGCAGGAGATCAGAGTTGTGATTGTGTTGCTGGAAAAGCAAAGCCGGTCAGGCAGCATCCGAGGAGCCAATCCTGCTCCACAGATGCTGCCTGACCTGCTGTGTTTTTCCAGCAACACAATCTCAACTCTGATCTCCAGCATCTGCAGACCTCACTGTCTCATCCTTGAAGATTTGAATGGGTGAGCAGCAGGAGTAGAATTAATCTGTAATGTGGTCTTGGATTCTTGACTTAGAAAGCAGGATTTTCTGTCTCTTCCAAGTTCCTTATCATGGAACAATGTTGTTTCAACCTGCTACAGGTATCATTGCAAATCCAGGAAGCTGGTCACCATGTCCTAACACGCAAGATGTACTGCTGTTGTCTGGTGAGGATTTCCTGAAATTCCAAACAGGATATCCATCCTCATGTGGTAGTTCAACCACCAAGTGGACTTGTGACCTATTGCTGCAGCGCTTCATCACTTAGACAGACAAACCTGTTCTGTGTTTTCATTATGTAATGAAATAAAATGAATGGACATTCACCTTCTCTGCATACCACCCCCTCCTTCACTCTCTCCATAATGACCAGTAAATATTTCAAGCTTACTTTAAGTGCTGTAAAATCTGTTAATATTTTCCTCCTCTTCAGATTGGATTCTTTCTGTTTTCTGTATTTCTTCATGAAATTAGAATCCGACACAAATGGTTGCTCCAATTATATGATCCCAGAGATAATACTTTCATTTTTTTTTTTACAATTTCATTTATATTTAGGTTCATTTAGCCAGAACTGAAATAATCATCTGTTAATTTCTGAATTTATACATGATACATTTTAATGTAGAGCCAATCAAAAGAAAAGGACAAATTATTAGATAGACTGTCATGGTGCACCTGTCACATTAATTCCACACTTTTATATTGATGTCTCATCCACAGATTAGAGCCTTATTGATTATTTGTGAGGCCTCAAATGGTATAATTGTGAGCACAATTCTTCAAGATATAAGGGCTTTCATAGAATCATAGAATCTCTACAGTGTGGAATCAGGCCATTTGGCCCAACAAGTCCACACCAACCCTTTGAAGAACATCCCACCCAGACCCATTTCCCTGCCCCATTACTCTACATTTCCTCTGACTAATGCATCTAACCTACAAATCCCTGAACACTTTGGGCAATTTAGCTTGGCCAATTTACCTAACCTGCACATCTTTGACTATGGGAGGAAACCGGAGCACCCAGAGGAAACCCACACAGACACTAGGACGATGTGCAAACTCCATGCAGACAGTCACCCGAGGCTGGAATCGAATCCAGGTCTCTGCCACCGTGCCGCCCATTTCGAAAAAGGCCGCAGAGTTGTATCAGAATGTTTACTGAGATGGGGTGAACCCAGAGTTATGAGGAAAGTTAGAATTGTTTTTCTTGAAATAGAGATTAAAAGAAATCTATAAAGGTTTCCACAATGAAAAGTGATTTTCATACAATGTTAACTGAAAATCTGCCTGTCTGGTAAATGGGTCAATAACCAGAAATTGTAGATTTAAAATCATTGGCACAATATCTAGAGGGAGATGAGAATTTTTTTTAAGAGTTATCAGAATTTGGAATGCGGTAATTAAAAAAAAATGGTGGGAGTTGTATCTATAAAACAGCTTAAAGAAACTTGAGGATGGGTTAAGGACAAAAATAAAGATGTGAAACCGACTCTTTCATTAAGCCAGCACAGGTACCATAGACCACATGGTAATCTTCTGTACTGGATGATGCCATGGTGAAAGTGTACTTTGTGTTGATAAAATTATGCCATAATGATCTGTTTACTCATTTTCGTGCAGCACTTAATATTTATTGATGTGATAGTAGAATTTTAAACAAGTACAACTGTTTTTAAATCAAAGGACCATCTTCAGACACACCAACCTGGACCTTCGCCCAGCAGTCAGAAACCTAAACTTTATAAATGTGAATCCTGCGACAAGGCATTTGCTAAACCGAGCCAGCTAGAGAGGCACAATCGGATCCACACAGGTATTCATCAGTTAATATCTTTAGATTGTGGAATATGTGCGCTAGTATGATAGAAATGTTTCTTAAATAGGTTTTATAAGGCTCATATTGAAAAGTTTTGTAAAGCAGGTTAAGGGGGCATTTAATGGAGGTGTTCCAAATTTTAAGGGGTTTTATTAGAATGAGTAGGGAGAAATGATTTCCATTGGCAGTTGGGTTAGTAACCAGAAGGGAGAAATTGCCAGCGGGTAGATGAGAATGTTTTTAAACTTAGCAAGCTCTGATAATCTGGAATGCACTGTCATAAAGGCTGGTCATATTAACAATAGATTTCAAAAGCAAATTCGATACATACTCAAAAAAGAAGAGTTCTAGGACAGTAGGAAAAAATCAGGGGAGTGAGTTATTTTGTGACTCTTGAGGTTCAAGGTGGCCATCTATGTGTGGTAGCACATGAGAAGGGTGAGGTACTAAACAACTATATCGTGTCAATATTTACGATGGAGAAGGACATGGAAGCTAGGGAACTTGGGGAAACAAATAGTGATGTCTTGGAAAGAATTTTTATTGCAGATGAGAAGGTGCTGGATGTCTTAAAATGCATAAAGGTCAATAAATGCCTAGGACCTAATCAGGTGTTTCCAAGAATTTTTGTGGAAAGCTAGGGGAGAGATTGCTGGACCCCTTTGCTGAGATATTTGCATAATCAACAGCCACGAATGAGGTGCCAAAAGACTGGAGGTTGGCTAATGTGATGCCATGATCTAAGAAAGGCTGTAAGGAAAAGCCAGGGAACTATAGAGTAGTGAACCTTGCATCAGTGGGTAAGTTGTTGAAAGGAATTCTGAGGGACAGGGTTGACGTGCTTTTGGAAAGGCAAGGACTGATTAGGAATCGTCATAAAGGTTTTGTACGTGGGAAACCATGT